>NW_026843646.1:11801091-11853591 GCF_030254825.1 Meriones unguiculatus | reverse complement strand
AGTTTTCCTGTTATAATAATTGAACAGGCGACACGTATGTGAATTCGTTTACAAAGTTGTGCTTTGAGTTTCTGTTCTTTCGATGGAAACTTGTTCCTGTGCTGTGCAGTGCGTTATATCACTTTTCAGTTTTCCTGTTATAATAATTGAACAGGGGACACGTATGTGAATTAGTTTACAAAGTTGTGCTTTGCGTTTCTGTTCTTTCGATGGAAACTTGTTCCTGTGCTGTGCAGTGCGTTATATCACTTTTCAGTTTTCCTGTTATAATAATTGAACAGGGGACACGTATGTGAATTAGTTTACAAAGTTGTGCTTTGCATTTCTGTTCTTTCTTTGGAAACTTGTTTCTGTGCCATACAGTGCGCTTTAAAACTTTTCGGTTTTCCTGTATTCCTAATTGTGCGAGTGACACAAATGTGATTTAGTGTACAAAGTAGTGCTTTGGATTTCTGTTCTTCGGTTGGAAACTTGTTTCTGTGCTGTACAGTGTGATATATCAGTTTTCAGTTTTCCTGTTGTAATAATTGAATGGGCGATACGTATGTGATTTAGTTTACAAAGTTGTGCTTTGCTTTTCTGTTCTTTCGATGGAAACTTGTTTCTGTGCCATACAGTGCAAGATAACACTTTTCGGTTTTCCTGTATTCTTAATTGAGCGAGTGACACACATGTGATTCAGTTTACAAAGTAGTGCTTTTCATTTACGTTCTTTCGTTGGAAACTTGTTCCTGTTAGGAATAAGTTAGGGTTAGGGTCAGGGTTAGGGTTAGGGTTAGGGTTAGGTTAGGGCTCGGTAAGGGATAGGGTTAGGGTTAGGGTTAGGGTTAGGGTTAGGTTAGGGCTGGGTAAGGGATAGGGTTAGGGTTAGGGTTAGGGTTGGGGGTTAGGGTTAGGGTTAGGGTTAGGGACTTATGGTTAGGGTTAGGGTTAGGGTTATATCACTTTTCAGGTTTCCTGTTATAATAATTGAACAGGCAACACATATGTGAATTAGTTTACAAAGTTGTGCTTTGCGTTTCTGTTCTTTCAATGGAAACTTGTTTCTGTGCCGTACAGTGCGAGATAACACTTTTCAGTTTTCCTGTATTCCTAATGGAGCGAGCGACACACAGGTGATTCCGTTTAAGAGTAGTGCTTTGCTTTTCTGTTCTTTCGTTGGAAACTTGTTCTTGTGCTGTACAGTGAGATATATCACTTTTCAGTTTTCCTGTATTCCTAATGGAGCGAGTGACACACATGTGATTTAGTTTACAAATTAGTTATTTTCATTTTTCATTTAAAACTTGTTCCTGTGCTGTACAATATGATATATCACTTTTCAGTTTTCCTGTTATAATAATTGAACAGGCGACACGTATGTGAATTCGTTTACAAAGTTGTGCTTTGAGTTTCTGTTCTTTCGATGGAAACTTGTTCCTGTGCTGTGCAGTGCGTTATATCACTTTTCAGTTTTCCTGTTATAATAATTGAACAGGGGACACGTATGTGAATTAGTTTACAAAGTTGTGCTTTGCGTTTCTGTTCTTTCGATGGAAACTTGTTCCTGTGCTGTGCAGTGCGTTATATCACTTTTCAGTTTTCCTGTTATAATAATTGAACAGGGGACACGTATGTGAATTAGTTTACAAAGTTGTGCTTTGCATTTCTGTTCTTTCTTTGGAAACTTGTTTCTGTGCCATACAGTGCGCTTTTAAACTTTTCGGTTTTCCTGTATTCCTAATTGTGCGAGCGACACAAATGTGATTTAGTGTACAAAGTAGTGCTTTGGATTTCTGTTCTTCGGTTGGAAACTTGTTTCTGTGCTGTACAGTGTGATATATCAGTTTTCAGTTTTCCTGTTGTAATAATTGAATGGGCGATACGTATGTGATTTAGTTTACAAAGTTGTGCTTTGCTTTTCTGTTCTTTCGATGGAATCTTGTTTCTGTGCCGTACAGTGCAAGATAACACTTTTCGGTTTTCCTGTATTCTTAATTGAGCGAGTGACACACATGTGATTCAGTTTACAAAGTAGTGCTTTTCATTTACGTTCTTTCGTTGGAAACTTGTTCCTGTTAGGAATAAGTTAGGTTTAGGGTCAGAGTTAGGGTTAGGGTTAGGGTCAGGTTAGGGCTCGGTAAGGGATAGGGTTAGGGTTAGGGTTAGGGTTAGGGTTAGGTTAGGGCTGGGTAAGGGATAGGGTTAGGGTTAGGGTTAGGGTTAGGGTTAGGGTTAGGGTTAGGGTTGGGGGTTAGGGTTAGGATTAGGGTTAGGGACTTATGGTTAGGGTTAGGGTTAGGGTTATATCACATTTCAGGTTTCCTGTTATAATAATTGAACAGGCAACACATATGTGAATTAGTTTACAAAGTTGTGCTTTGCGTTTCTGTTCTTTCAATGGAAACTTGTTTCTGTGCCTTACAGTGCGAGATAACACTTTTCAGTTTTCCTGTATTCCTAATTGAGCGAGCGACACACAGGTGATTCCGTTTAAGAGTAGTGCTTTGCTTTTCTGTTCTTTCGTTGGAAACTTGTTATTGTGCTGTACAGTGATATATATCACTTTTCAGTTTTCCTGTATTCCTAATGGAGCGAGTGACACACATGTGATTTAGTTTACAAATTAGTGATTTTCTTTTTTTATTTGAAACTTGTTCCTGTGCTGTACAATATGATATATCACTTTTCAGTTTTCCTGTTATAATAATTGAACAGGCGACACGTATGTGAATTCGTTTACAAAGTTGTGCTTTGAGTTTCTGTTCTTTCGATGGAAACTTGTTCCTGTGCTGTGCAGTGCGTTATATCACTTTTCAGTTTTCCTGTTATAATAATTGAACAGGCGACACATATGTGAATTAGTTTACAAAGTTGTGCTTTGCCTTTCTGTTCTTTCGATGGAAACTTGTTCCTGTGCTGTGCAGTGCGTTATATCACTTTTCAGTTTTCCTGTTATAATAATTGAACAGGGGACACGTATGTGAATGAGTTTACAAAGTTGTGCTTTGCATTTCTGTTCTTTCTTTGGAAACTTGTTTCTGTGCCATACAGTGCGCTTTAAAACTTTTCGGTTTTCCTGTATTCCTAATTGTGCGAGGGACACAAATGTGATTTAGTGTACAAAGTAGTGCTTTGGATTTCTGTTCTTCGGTTGGAAACTTGTTTCTGTGCTGTACAGTGTGATATATCAGTTTTCAGTTTTCCTGTTGTAATAATTGAATGGGCGATACATATGTGATTTAGTTTACAAAGTTGTGCTTTGCTTTTCTGTTCTTTCGATGGAAACTTTTTTCTGTGCCATACAGTGCAAGATAACACTTTTCGGTTTTCCTGTATTCTTAATTGAGCAAGTGACACACATGTGATTCAGTTTACAAAGTAGTGCTTTTCATTTACGTTCTTTCGTTGGAAAATTGTTCCTGTTAGGAATAAGTTAGGGTTAGGGTCAGGGTTAGGGTTAGGGTTAGGGTTAGGTTAGGGCTCGGTAAGGGATAGGGTTAGGGTTAGGGTTAGGGTTAGGGTTAGTTTAGGGCTGGGTAAGGGATAGGGTTAGGGTTAGGGTTAGGGTTAGGGTTAGGGTTAGGGTTAGGGTTGGGGGTTAGGGTTAGGGTTAGGGTTAGGGACTTAGGGTTAGGGTTAGGGTTAGGGTTATATCACTTTTCAGGTTTCCTGTTATAATAATTGAACAGGCAACACATATGTGAATTAGTTTACAAAGTTGTGCTTTGCGTTTCTGTTCTTTCAATGGAAACTTGTTTCTGTGCCGTACAGTGCGAGATAACACTTTTCAGTTTTCCTGTATTCCTAATTGAGCAAGCGACACACAGGTGATTCCGTGTAAGAGTAGTGCTTTGCTTTTCTGTTCTTTCGTTGGAAACTTGTTCTTGTGCTGTACAGTGATATATATCACTTTTCAGTTTTCCTGTATTCCTAATGGAGCGAGTGACACACATGTGATTTAGTTTACAAATTAGTGATTTTCTTTTTTCATTTGAAACTTGTTCCTGTGCTGTACAATATGATATATCACTTTTCAGTTTTCCTGTTATAATAATTGAACAGGCGACACGTATGTGAATTCGTTTACAAAGTTGTGCTTTGCGTTTCTGTTCTTTCGATGGAAACTTGTTCCTGTGCTGTGCAGTGCGTTATATCACTTTTCAGTTTTCCTGTTATAATAATTGAACAGGGGACACGTATGTGAATTAGTTTACAAAGTTGTGCTTTGCATTTCTGTTCTTTCTTTGGAAACTTGTTTCTGTGCCATACAGTGCGCTTTAAAACTTTTCGGTTTTCCTGTATTCCTAATTGTGCGAGCGACACAAATGTGATTTAGTGTACAAAGTAGTGCTTTGGATTTCTTTTCTTCGGTTGGAAACTTGTTTCTGTGCTGTACAGTGTGATATATCAGTTTTCAGTTTTCCTGTTGTAATAATTGAATGGGCGATACGTATGTGATTTAGTTTACAAAGTTGTGCTTTGCTTTTCTGTTCTTTCGATGGAAACTTGTTTCTGTGCTGTACAGTGCAAGATAACACTTTTCGGTTTTCCTGTATTCTTAATTGAGCGAGTGACACACATGTGATTCAGTTTACAAAGTAGTGCTTTTCATTTACGTTCTTTCGTTGGAAACTTGTTCCTGTTAGGAATAAGTTAGGGTTAGGGTCAGGGTTAGGGTTAGGGTTAGGGTTAGGTTAGGGCTCGGTAAGGGATAGGGTTAGGGTTAGGGTTAGGGTTAGGGTTAGGTTAGGGCTGGGTAAGGGATAGGGTTAGGGTTAGGGTTAGGGTTGGGGGTTAGGGTTAGGGTTAGGGTTAGGGTTAGGGACTTATGGTTAGGGTTAGGGTTAGGGTTATATCACTTTTCAGGTTTCCTGTTATAATAATTGAACAGGCAACACATATGTGAATTAGTTTACAAAGTTGTGCTTTGCGTTTCTGTTCTTTCAATGGAAACTTGTTTCTGTGCCGTACAGTGCGAGATAACACTTTTCAGTTTTCCTGTATTCCTAATTGAGCGAGCGACACACAGGTGATTTAGTTTACAAATTAGTGATTTTCATTTTTCATTTAAAACTTGTTCCTGTGCTGTACAATATGATATATCACTTTTCAGTTTTCCTGTTATAATAATTGAACAGGCGACACGTATGTGAATTCGTTTACAAAGTTGTGCTTTGAGTTTCTGTTCTTTCGATGGAAACTTGTTCCTGTGCTGTGCAGTGCGTTATATCACTTTTCAGTTTTCCTGTTATAATAATTGAACAGGGGACACGTATGTGAATTAGTTTACAAAGTTGTGCTTTGCGTTTCTGTTCTTTCGATGGAAACTTGTTCCTGTGCTGTGCAGTGCGTTATATCACTTTTCAGTTTTCCTGTTATAATAATTGAACAGGGGACACGTATGTGAATTAGTTTACAAAGTTGTGCTTTGCATTTCTGTTCTTTCGATGGAAACTTTTTTCTGTGCCATACAGTGCAAGATAACACTTTTCGGTTTTCCTGTATTCTTAATTGAGCGAGTGACACACATGTGATTCAGTTTACAAAGTAGTGCTTTTCATTTACGTTCTTTCGTTGGAAACTTGTTCCTGTTAGGAATAAGTTAGGGTTAGGGTCAGGGTTAGGGTTAGGGTTAGGGTTAGGTTAGGGCTCGGTAAGGGATAGGGTTAGGGTTAGGGTTAGGGTTAGGGTTAGGGTTAGGGTTAGGTTAGGGCTGAGTAAGGGATAGGGTTAGGGTTAGGATTAGGGTTAGGGTTAGGGGTTAGGGTTAGGGTTAGGGTTAGGGTTAGGGACTTATGGTTAGGGTTAGGGTTAGGGTTATATCACTTTTCAGGTTTCCTGTTATAATAATTGAACAGGTGACACATATGTGAATTAGTTTACAAAGTTGTGCTTTGCGTTTCTGTTCTTTCAATGGAAACTTGTTTCTGTGCCTTACAGTGCGAGATAACACTTGTCAGTTTTCCTGTATTCCTAATTGAGCGAGCGACACACAGGTGATTCCGTTTAAGAGTAGTGCTTTGCTTTTCTGTTCTTTCGTTGGAAACTTGTTATTGTGCTGTACAGTGATATATATCACTTTTCAGTTTTCCTGTATTCCTAATGGAGCGAGTGACACACATGTGATTTAGTTTACAAATTAGTGATTTTCTTTTTTTATTTGAAACTTGTTCCTGTGCTGTACAATATGATATATCACTTTTCAGTTTTCCTGTTATAATAATTGAACAGGCGACACGTATGTGAATTCGTTTACAAAGTTGTGCTTTGAGTTTCTGTTCTTTCGATGGAAACTTGTTCCTGTGCTGTGCAGTGCGTTATATCACTTTTCAGTTTTCCTGTTATAATAATTGAACAGGGGACACGTATGTGAATGAGTTTACAAAGTTGTGCTTTGCATTTCTGTTCTTTCTTTGGAAACTTGTTTCTGTGCCATACAGTGCGCTTTAAAACTTTTCGGTTTTCCTGTATTCCTAATTGTGCGAGGGACACAAATGTGATTTAGTGTACAAAGTAGTGCTTTGGATTTCTGTTCTTCGGTTGGAAACTTGTTTCTGTGCTGTACAGTGTGATATATCAGTTTTCAGTTTTCCTGTTGTAATAATTGAATGGGCGATACATATGTGATTTAGTTTACAAAGTTGTGCTTTGCTTTTCTGTTCTTTCGATGGAAACTTTTTTCTGTGCCATACAGTGCAAGATAACACTTTTCGGTTTTCCTGTATTCTTAATTGAGCAAGTGACACACATGTGATTCAGTTTACAAAGTAGTGCTTTTCATTTACGTTCTTTCGTTGGAAACTTGTTCCTGTTAGGAATAAGTTAGGGTTAGGGTCAGGGTTAGGGTTAGGGTTAGGGTTAGGTTAGGGCTCGGTAAGGGATAGGGTTAGGGTTAGGGTTAGGGTTAGGGTTAGGGTTAGGTTAGGGCTGGGTAAGGGATAGGGTTAGGGTTAGGGTTAGGGTTAGGGTTAGGGTTAGGGTTGGGGGTTAGGGTTAGGGTTAGGGTTAGGGACTTATGGTTAGGGTTAGGGTTAGGGTTATATCACTTTTCAGGTTTCCTGTTATAATAATTGAACAGGCAACACATATGTGAATTAGTTTACAAAGTTGTGCTTTGCGTTTCTGTTCTTTCAATGGAAACTTGTTTCTTTGCCGTACAGTGCGAGATAACACTTTTCAGTTTTCCTGTATTCCTAATTGAGCGAGCGACACACAGGTGATTCCGTTTAAGAGTAGTGCTTTGCTTTTCTGTTCTTTCGTTGGAAACTTGTTCTTGTGCTGTACAGTGAGATATATCACTTTTCAGTTTTCCTGTATTCCTAATGGAGCGAGTGACACACATGTGATTTAGTTTACAAATTAGTGATTTTCTTTTTTCATTTGAAACTTGTTCCTGTGCTGTACAATATGATATATCACTTTTCAGTTTTCCTGTTATAATAATTGAACAGGCGACACGTATGTGAATTCGTTTACAAAGTTGTGCTTTGAGTTTCTGTTCTTTCGATGGAAACTTGTTCCTGTGCTGTGCAATGCATTATATCACTTTTCAGTTTTCCTGTTATAATAATTGAACAGGCGACACATATGTGAATTAGTTTACAAAGTTGTGCTTTGCGTTTCTGTTCTTTCGATGGAAACTTGTTCCTGTGCTGTGCAGTGCGTTATATCACTTTTCAGTTTTCCTGTTATAATAATTGAACAGGGGACACGTATGTGAATTAGTTTACAAAGTTGTGCTTTGCATTTCTGTTCTTTCTTTGGAAACTTGTTTCTGTGCCATACAGTGCGCTTTAAAACTTTTCGGTTTTCCTGTATTCCTAATTGTGCGAGCGACACAAATGTGATTTAGTGTACAAAGTAGTGCTTTGGATTTCTGTTCTTCGGTTGGAAACTTGTTTCTGTGCTGTACAGTGTGATATATCAGTTTTCAGTTTTCCTGTTGTAATAATTGAATGGGCGATACGTATGTGATTTAGTTTACAAAGTTGTGCTTTGCTTTTCTGTTCTTTCAATGGAAACTTGTTTCTGTGCCGTACAGTGCGAGATAACACTTTTCAGTTTTCCTGTATTCCTAATTGAGCGAGCGACACACAGGTGATTCCGTTTAAGAGTAGTGCTTTGCTTTTCTGTTCTTTCGTTGGAAACTTGTTCTTGTGCTGTACAGTGAGATATATCACTTTTCAGTTTTCCTGTATTCCTAATGGAGCGAGTGACACACATGTGATTTAGTTTACAAATTAGTGATTTTCATTTTTCATTTGAAACTTGTTCCTCTGCTGTACAATATGATATATCACTTTTTAGTTTTCCTGTTATAATAATTGAACAAGCGACACGTATGTGAATTCATTTACAAAGTTGTGCTTTGAGTTTCTGTTCTTTCGATGGAAACTTGTTCCTGTGCTGTGCAGTGCGTTATATCACTTTTCAGTTTTCCTGTTATAATAATTGAACAGGCGACACATATGTGAATTAGTTTACAAAGTTGTGCTTTGCGTTTCTGTTCTTTCGATGGAAACTTGTTCCTGTGCTGTGCAGTGCGTTATATCACTTTTCAGTTTTCCTGTTATAATAATTGAACAGGGGACACGTATGTGAATTAGTTTACAAAGTTGTGCTTTGCATTTCTGTTCTTTCTTTGGAAACTTGTTTCTGTGCCATACAGTGCGCTTTAAAACTTTTCGGTTTTCCTGTATTCCTAATTGTGCGAGCGACACAAATGTGATTTAGTGTACAAAGTAGTGCTTTGGATTTCTTTTCTTCGGTTGGAAACTTGTTTCTGTGCTGTACAGTGTGATATATCAGTTTTCAGTTTTCCTGTTGTAATAATTGAATGGGCGATACGTATGTGATTTAGTTTACAAAGTTGTGCTTTGCTTTTCTGTTCTTTCGATGGAAACTTGTTTCTGTGCTGTACAGTGCAAGATAACACTTTTCGGTTTTCCTGTATTCTTAATTGAGCGAGTGACACACATGTGATTCAGTTTACAAAGTAGTGCTTTTCATTTACGTTCTTTCGTTGGAAACTTGTTCCTGTTAGGAATAAGTTAGGGTTAGGGTCAGGGTTAGGTTTAGGGTTAGGGTTAGGTTAGGGCTCGGTAAGGGATAGGGTTAGGGTTAGGGTTAGGGTTAGGGTTAGGTTAGGGCTGGGTAAGGGATAGGGTTAGGGTTAGGGTTAGGGTTGGGGGTTAGGGTTAGGGTTAGGGTAGGGACTTATGGTTAGGGTTAGGGTTAGGGTTATATCACTTTTCTGGTTTCCTGTTATAATAATTGAACAGGCAACACATATGTGAATTAGTTTACAAAGTTGTGCTTTGCGTTTCTGTTCTTTCAATGGAAACTTGTTTCTGTGCCGTACAGTGCGAGATAACACTTTTCAGTTTTCCTGTATTCCTAATTGAGCGAGCGACACACAGGTGATTCCGTTTAAGAGTAGTGCTTTGCTTTTCTGTTCTTTCGTTGGAAACTTGTTCTTGTGCTGTACAGTGATATATATCACTTTTCAGTTTTCCTGTATTCCTAATGGAGCGAGTGACACACATGTGATTTAGTTTACAAATTAGTGATTTTCTTTTTGTATTTGAAACTTGTTCCTGTGCTGTACAATATGATATATCACTTTTCAGTTTTCCTGTTATAATAATTGAACAGGCGACACGTATGTGAATTCGTTTACAAAGTTGTGCTTTGAGTTTCTGTTCTTTCGATGGAAACTTGTTCCTGTGCTGTGCAGTGCGTTATATCACTTTTCAGTTTTCCTGTTATAATAATTTTACAGGCGACACATATGTGAATTAGTTTACAAAGTTGTGCTTTGCCTTTCTGTTATTTCGATGGAAACTTGTTCCTGTGCTGTGCAGTGCGTTATATCACTTTTCAGTTTTCCTGTTATAATAATTGAACAGGGGACACGTATGTGAATTAGTTTACAAAGTTGTGCTTTGCGTTTCTGTTCTTTCAATGGAAACTTGGTTCTGTGCCGTACAGTGCGAGATAACACTTTTCAGTTTTCCTGTATTCCTAATTGAGCGAGCGACACACAGGTGATTCCGTTTAAGAGTAGTGCTTTGCTTTTCTGTTCTTTCGTTGGAAACTTGTTCTTGTGCTGTACAGTGAGATATATCACTTTTCAGTTTTCCTGTATTCCTAATGGAGCAAGTGACACACATGTGATTTAGTTTACAAATTAGTGATTTTCTTTTTTCATTTGAAACTTGTTCCTGTGCTGTACAATATGATATATCACTTTTCAGTTTTCCTGTTATAATAATTGAACAGGCGACACGTATGTGAATTCGTTTACAAAGTTGTGCTTTGCGTTTCTGTTCTTTCGATGGAAACTTGTTCCTGTGCTGTGCAGTGCGTTATATCACTTTTCAGTTTTCCTGTTATAATAATTGAACAGGGGACACGTATGTGAATTAGTTTACAAAGTTGTGCTTTGCATTTCTGTTCTTTCTTTGGAAACTTGTTTCTGTGCCATACAGTGCGCTTTAAAACTTTTCGGTTTTCCTGTATTCCTAATTGTGCGAGCGACACAAATGTGATTTAGTGTACAAAGTAGTGCTTTGGATTTCTTTTCTTCGGTTGGAAACTTGTTTCTGTGCTGTACAGTGTGATATATCAGTTTTCAGTTTTCCTGTTGTAATAATTGAATGGGCGATACGTATGTGATTTAGTTTGCAAAGTTGTGCTTTGCTTTTCTGTTCTTTCGATGGAAACTTGTTTCTGTGCTGTACAGTGCAAGATAACACTTTTCGGTTTTCCTGTATTCTTAATTGAGCGAGTGACACACATGTGATTCAGTTTACAAAGTAGTGCTTTTCATTTACGTTCTTTCGTTGGAAACTTGTTCCTGTTAGGAATAAGTTAGGGTTAGGGTCAGGGTTAGGTTTAGGGTTAGGGTTAGGTTAGGGCTCGGTAAGGGATAGGGTTAGGGTTAGGGTTAGGGTTAGGGTTAGGTTAGGGCTGGGTAAGGGATAGGGTTAGGGTTAGGGTTAGGGTTGGGGGTTAGGGTTAGGGTTAGGGTAGGGACTTATGGTTAGGGTTAGGGTTAGGGTTATATCACTTTTCTGGTTTCCTGTTATAATAATTGAACAGGCAACACATATGTGAATTAGTTTACAAAGTTGTGCTTTGCGTTTCTGTTCTTTCAATGGAAACTTGTTTCTGTGCCGTACAGTGCGAGATAACACTTTTCAGTTTTCCTGTATTCCTAATTGAGCGAGCGACACACAGGTGATTCCGTTTAAGAGTAGTGCTTTGCTTTTCTGTTCTTTCGTTGGAAACTTGTTCTTGTGCTGTACAGTGATATATATCACTTTTCAGTTTTCCTGTATTCCTAATGGAGCGAGTGACACACATGTGATTTAGTTTACAAATTAGTGATTTTCTTTTTGTATTTGAAACTTGTTCCTGTGCTGTACAATATGATATATCACTTTTCAGTTTTCCTGTTATAATAATTGAACAGGCGACACGTATGTGAATTCGTTTACAAAGTTGTGCTTTGAGTTTCTGTTCTTTCGATGGAAACTTGTTCCTGTGCTGTGCAGTGCGTTATATCACTTTTCAGTTTTCCTGTTATAATAATTTTACAGGCGACACATATGTGAATTAGTTTACAAAGTTGTGCTTTGCCTTTCTGTTATTTCGATGGAAACTTGTTCCTGTGCTGTGCAGTGCGTTATATCACTTTTCAGTTTTCCTGTTATAATAATTGAACAGGGGACACGTATGTGAATTAGTTTACAAAGTTGTGCTTTGCTTTTCTGTTCTTTCTTTGGAAACTTGTTTCTGTGCCATACAGTGCGCTTTAAAACTTTTCGGTTTTCCTGTATTCCTAATTGTGCGAGCGACACAAATGTGATTTAGTGTACAAAGTAGTGCTTTGGATTTCTGTTCTTCGGTTGGAAACTTGTTTCTGTGCTGTACAGTGTGATATATCAGTTTTCAGTTTTCCTGTTGTAATAATTGAATGGGCGATACGTATGTGATTTAGTTTACAAAGTTGTGCTTTGCTTTTCTGTTCTTTCGATGGAAACTTGTTTCTGTGCCGTACAGTGCAAGATAACCCTTTTCAGTTTTCCTGTATTCTTAATTGAGCGAGTGACACACATGTGATTCAGTTTACAAAGTAGTGCTTTTCATTTACGTTCTTTCGTTGGAAACTTGTTCCTGTTAGGAATAAGTTAGGGTTAGGGTCAGGGTTAGGGTTAGGTTTAGGGTTAGGTTAGGGCTTGGTAAGGGATAGGGTTAGGGTTAGGGTTAGGTTTAGGGTTAGTTTAGGGCTGAGTAAGGGATAGGGTTAGGGTTAGGGTTAGGGTTAGGGTTGGGGGTTAGGGTTAGGGTTAGGGTTAGGGACTTAGGGTTAGGGTTAGGGTTAGGGTTATATCACTTTTCAGGTTTCCTGTTATAATAATTGAACAGGCAACACATATGTGAATTAGTTTACAAAGTTGTGCTTTGCGTTTCTGTTCTTTCAATGGAAACTTGTTTCTGTGCCATACAGTGCGAGATAACACTTTTCAGTTTTCCTGTATTCCTAATTGAGCGAGCGACACACAGGTGATTCCGTTTAAGAGTAGTGCTTTGCTTTTCTGTTCTTTCGTTGGAAACTTGTTCTTGTGCTGTACAGTGAGATATATCACTTTTCAGTTTTCCTGTATTCCTAATGGAGCGAGTGACACACATGTGATTTAGTTTACAAATTAGTGATTTTCTTTTTTCATTTGAAACTTGTTCCTGTGCTGTACAATATGATATATCACTTTTCAGTTTTCCTGTTATAAGAATTGAACAGGCGACACGTATGTGAATTCGTTTACAAAGTTGTGCTTTGAGTTTCTGTTCTTTCGATGGAAACTTGTTCCTGTGCTGTGCAGTGCGTTATATCACTTTTCAGTTTTCCTGTTATAATAATTGAACAGGCGACACATATGTGAATTAGTTTACAAAGTTGTGCTTTGCGTTTCTGTTCTTTCGATGGAAACTTGTTCCTGTGCTGTGCAGTGCGTTATATCACTTTTCAGTTTTCCTGTTATAATAATTGAACAGGTGACACGTATGTGAATTAGTTTACAAAGTTTTGCTTTGCATTTCTGTTCTTTCTTTGGAAACTTGTTTCTTTGCCATACAGTGCGCTTTAAAACTTTTCGGTTTTCCTGTATTCCTAATTGTGCGAGCGACCCAAATGTGATTTAGTGTACAAAGTAGTGCTTTGGATTTCTGTTCTTCGGTTGGAAACTTGTTTCTGTGCTGTACAGTGTGATATATCAGTTTTCAGTTTTCCTGTTGTAATAATTGAATGGGCGATACGTATGTGATTTAGTTTACAAAGTTGTGCTTCGCTTTTCTGTTCTTTCGATGGAAACTTGTTTCTGTGCCGTACAGTGCAAGATAACACTTTTCGGTTTTCCTGTATTCTTAATTGAGTGAGTGACACACATGTGATTCAGTTTACAAAGTATTGCTTTTCATTGACGTTCTTTCGTTGGAAACTTGTTCCTGTTAGGAATAAGTTAGGGTTAGGGTCAGGGTTAGGGTTAGGGTTAGGGTTAGGTTAGGGCTCGGTAAGGGATAGGGTTAGGGTTAGGGTTAGGGTTAGGGTTAGGGTTAGGGTTAGGTTAGGGCTGGGTAAGGGATAGGGTTAGGGTTAGGGTTAGGGTTAGGGTTAGGGTTGGGGGTTAGGGTTAGGGTTAGGGTTAGGGACTTATGGTTAGGGTTAGGGTTAGGGTTATATCACTTTTCAGGTTTCCTGTTATAATAATTGAACAGGCAACACATATGTGAATTAGTTTACAAAGTTGTGCTTTGAGTTTCTGTTCTTTCGATGGAAACTTGTTCCTGTGCTGTGCAGTGCGTTATATCACTTTTCAGTTTTCCTGTTATAATAATTGAACAGGCGACACATATGTGAATTAGTTTACAAAGTTGTGCTTTGCGTTTCTGTTCTTTCGATGGAAACTTGTTCCTGTGCTGTGCAGTGCGTTATATCACTTTTCAGTTTTCCTGTTATAATAATTGAACAGGGGACACGTATGTGAATTAGTTTACAAAGTTGTGCTTTGCAGTTCTGTTCTTTCTATGGAAACTTGTTTCTGTGCCATACAGTGCGAGATAAAACTTTTCGGTTTTCCTTTATTCCTAATTGTGCGAGCGACACAAATGTGATTTAGTGTACAAAGTAGTGCTTTGGATTTCTGTTCTTCGGTTGGAAACTTGTTTCTGTGCTGTGCAGTGTGATATATCAGTTTTCAGTTTTCCTGTTGTAATAATTGAATGGGCAATACGTATGTGATTTAGTTTACAAAGTTGTGCTTTGCTTTTCTGTTCTTTCGATGGAAACTTGTTTCTGTGCCGTACAGTGCAAGATAACACTTTTCGGTTTTCCTGTATTCTTAATTGAGCGAGTGACACACATGTGATTCAGTTTACAAAGTAGTGCTTTTCATTTACGTTCTTTCGTTGGAAACTTGTTCCTGTTAGGAATAAGTTAGGGTTAGGGTCAGGGTTAGGGTTAGGGTTACGGTTAGGTTAGGGCTCGGTAAGGGATAGGGTTAGGGTTAGGGTTAGGGTTAGGGTTAGGTTAGGGCTGGGTATTGATAGGGTTAGGGTTAGGGTTAGGATTAGGGACTTAGGGTTAGGGTTAGGGTTATATCACTTTTCAGGTTTCCTGTTCTAATAATTGAACAGGCAACACATATGTGAATTAGTTTACAAAGCTGTGCTTTGCGTTTCTGTTCTTTCAATGGAAACTTGTTTCTGTGCCGTACAGTGCGAGATAACACTTTTCAGTTTTCCTGTATTCCTAATTGAGCGAGCGACACACAGGTGATTCCGTTTAAGAGTAGTGCTTTGCTTTTCTGTTCTTTCGTTGGAAACTTGTTCTTGTGCTGTACAGTGAGATATATCACTTTTCAGTTTTCCTGTATTCCTAATGGAGCGAGTGACACACATGTGATTTAGTTTACAAATGAGTGATTTTCTTTTTTGTTCTTTCATTTGAAACTTGTTCCTGTGCTGTACAATATGATATATCACTTTTCAGTTTTCCTGTTATAATAATTGAACAGGCGATACGTATGTGAATTCGTTTACAAAGTTGTGCTTTGAGTTTCTGTTCTTTCGATGGAAACTTGTTCCTGTGCTGTGCAGTGCGTTATATCACTTTTCAGTTTTCCTGTTATAATAATTGAACAGGGGACACGTATGTGAATTAGTTTACAAAGTTGTGCTTTGCATTTCTGTTCTTTCTATGGAAACTTGTTTCTGTGCCATACAGTGCGCTTTAAAACTTTTCGGTTTTCCTGTATTCCTAATTGTGCGAGCGACACAAATGTGATTTAGTGTACAAAGTAGTGCTTTGGATTTCTGTTCCTCGGTTGGAAACTTGTTTCTGTGCTGTAAAGTGTGATATATCAGTTTTCAGTTTTCCTGTTGTAATAATTGAATGGGCGATACGTATGTGATTTAGTGTACAAAGTTGTGCTTTGCTTTTCTGTTCTTTCGATGGAAACTTGTTTCTGTGCCATACAGTGCAAGATAACACTTTTCGGTTTTCCTGTATTCTTAATTGAGCGAGTGACACACATGTGATTCAGTTTACAAAGTAGTGCTTTTCATTTACGTTCTTTCGTTGGAAACTTGTTCCTGTTAGGAATAAGTTAGGGTTAGGGTCAGGGTTAGGGTTAGGGTTAGGGTTAGGTTAGGGCTCGGTAAGGGATAGGGTTAGGGTTAGGGTTAGGGTTAGGGTTAGGTTAGGGCTGGGTAAGGGATAGTGTTAGGGTTAGGGTTAGGGTTAGGGTTGGGGGTTAGGGTTAGGGTTAGGGACTTATGGTTAGGGTTAGGGTTAGGGTTATATCACTTTTCAGGTTTCCTGTTATAATAATTGAACAGGCAACACATATGTGAATTAGTTTACAAAGTTGTGCTTTACGTTTCTGTTCTTTCAATGGAAACTTGTTTCTGTGCCGTACAGTGCGAGATAACACTTTTCAGTTTTCCTGTATTCCTAATTGAGCGAGCGACACACAGGTGATTCCGTTTAAGAGTAGTGCTTTGCTTTTCTGTTCTTTCGTTGGAAACTTGTTCTTCTGCTGTACAGTGAGATATATCACTTTTCAGTTTTCCTGTATTCCTAATGGAGCGAGTGACACACATGTGATTTAGTTTACAAATTAGTGATTTTCTTTTTTCATTTGAAACTTGTTCCTGTGCTGTACAATATGATATATCACTTTTCAGTTTTCCTGTTATAAGAATTGAACAGGCGACACGTATGTGAATTCGTTTAAAAAGTTGTGCTTTGAGTTTCTGTTCTTTCGATGGAAACTTGTTCCTGTGCTGTGCAGTGCATTATATCACTTTTCAGTTTTCCTGTTATAATAATTGAACAGGCGACACATATGTGTATTAGTTTACAAAGTTGTGCTTTGCGTTTCTGTTCTTTCGATGGAAACTTGTTCCTGTGCTGTGCAGTGCGTTATATCACTTTTCAGTTTTCCTGTTATAATAATTGAACAGGGGACACGTATGTGAATTAGTTTACAAAGTTGTGCTTTGCAGTTCTGTTCTTTCTATGGAAACTTGTTTCTGTGCCATACAGTGCGAGATAAAACTTTTCGGTTTTCCTTTATTCCTAATTGTGCGAGCGACACAAATGTGATTTAGTGTACAAAGTAGTGCTTTGGATTTCTGTTCTTCGGTTGGAAACTTGTTTCTGTGCTGTGCAGTGTGATATATCAGTTTTCAGTTTTCCTGTTGTAATAATTGAATGTGCAATACGTATGTGATTTAGTTTACAAAGTTGTGCTTTGCTTTTCTGTTCTTTCGATGGAAACTTGTTTCTGTGCCTTACAGTGCAAGATAACACTTTTCGGTTTTCCTGTATTCTTAATTGAGCGAGTGACACACATGTGATTCAGTTTACAAAGTAGTGCTTTTCATTTATGTTCTATCGTTGGAAACTTGTTCCTGTTTGGAATAAGTTAGGGTTAGGGTCAGGGTTAGGGTTAGGTTAGGGCTCGGTAAGGGATAGTGTTAGGGTTAGGGTTAGGGTTAGGGTTAGGGTTGGGGGTTAGGTTTAGGGTTAGGGTTACGTACTTATGGTTAGGGTTAGGGTTAGGATTATATCACTTTTCAGGTTTCCTGTTATAATAATTGAACAGGCGACACATATGTGAATTAGTTTACAAAGCTGTGCTTTGTGTTTCTGTTCTTTCCATGGAAACTTGTTTCTGTGCCGTACAGTGCGAGATAACACTTTTCAGTTTTCCTGTATTCCTAATTGAGCGAGCGACACACAGGTGATTCCGTTTAAGAGTAGTGCTTTGCTTTTCTGTTCTTTCGTTGGAAACCTGTTCTTGTACTGTACAGTGAGATATATCACTTTTCAGTTTTCCTGTATTCCTAATGGAGCGAGTGACACACATGTGATTTAGTTTACAAATTAGTGATTTTCTTTTTTGTTCTTTCATTTGAAACTTGTTCCTGTGCTGTACAATATGATATATCACTTTTCAGTTTTCCTGTTATAATAATTGAACAGGCGATACGTATGTGAATTCGTTTACAAAGTTGTGCTTTGAGTTTCTGTTCTTTCGATGGAAACTTGTTCCTGTGCTGTGCAGTGCGTTATATCACTTTTCAGTTTTCCTGTTATAATAATTGAACAGGCGACACATATGTGAATTAGTTTACAAAGTTGTGCTTTGCGTTTCTGTTCTTTCGATGGAAACTTGTTCCTGTGCTGTGCAGTGCGTTATATCACTTTTCAGTTTTCCTGTTATAATAATTGAACAGGGGACACGTATGTGAATTAGTTTACAAAGTTGTGCTTTGCATTTCTGTTCTTTCTTTGGAAACTTGTTTCTGTGCCATACAGTGCGCTTTAAAACTTTTCGGTTTTCCTGTATTCCTAATTGTGCGAGCGACACAAATGTGATTTAGTGTACAAAGTAGTGCTTTGGATTTCTGTTCTACGGTTGGAAACTTGTTTCTGTGCTGTACAGTGTGATATATCAGTTTTCAGTTTTCCTGTTGTAATAATTGAATGGGCGATTCGTATGTGATTTAGTTTACAAAGTTGTGCTTTGCTTTTCTGTTCTTTCGTTGGAAACTTGTTCTTGTGCTGTACAGTGAGATATATCACTTTTCAGTTTTCCTGTATTCCTAATGGAGCGAGTGACACACATGTGATTTAGTTTACAAATTAGTGATTTTCTTTTTTGTTCTTTCATTTGAAACTTGTTCCTGTGCTGTACAATATGATATATCACTTTTCAGTTTTCCTGTTATAATAATTGAACAGGCGATACATATGTGAATTCGTTTACAAAGTTGTGCTTTGAGTTTCTGTTCTTTCAATGGAAACTTGTTCCTGTGCTGTGCAGTGCGTTATATCACTTTTCAGTTTTCCTGTTATAATAATTGAACAGGCGTAACATATGTGAATTAGTTTACAAAGTTTTGCTTTGCGTTTCTGTTCTTTCGATGGAAACTTGTTCCTGTGCTGTGCAGTGCGTTATATCACTTTTCAGTTTTCCTGTTATAATAATTGAACAGGGGACACGTATGTGAATTAGTTTACAAAGTTGTGCTTTGCATTTCTGTTCTTTCTTTGGAAACTTGTTTCTGTGCCATACAGTGCGCTTTAAAACTTTTCGGTTTTCCTGTATTCCTAATTGTGCGAGCGACACAAATGTGATTTAGTGTACAAAGTAGTGCTTTGGATTTCTGTTCTTCGGTTGGAAACTTGTTTCTGTGCTGTACAGTGTGATATATCAGTTTTCAGTTTTCCTGTTGTAATAATTGAATGGGCGATACGTATGTGATTTAGTGTACAAAGTTGTGCTTTGCTTTTCTGTTCTTTCGATGGAAACTTGTTTCTGTGCCATACAGTGCAAGATAACACTTTTCGGTTTTCCTGTATTCTTAATTGAGCGAGTGACACACATGTGATTCAGTTTACAAAGTAGTGCTTTTCATTTACGTTCTTTCGTTGGAAACTTGTTCCTGTTAGGAATAAGTTAGGGTTAGGGTCAGGGTTAGGGTTAGGGTTAGGGTTAGGTTAGGGCTCGGTAAGGGATAGGGTTAGGGTTATGGTTAGGGTTAGGGTTAGGTTAGGGCTGGGTAAGGGATAGTGTTAGGGTTAGGGTTAGGGTTAGGGTTAGGGTTGGGGGTTAGGGTTAGGGTTAGGGACTTATGGTTAGGGTTAGGGTTAGGGTTATATCACTTTTCAGGTTTCCTGTTATAATAATTGAACAGGCAACACATATGTGAATTAGTTTACAAAGTTGTGCTTTGCGTTTCTGTTCTTTCAATGGAAACTTGTTTCTGTGCCGTACAGTGCGAGATAACACTTTTCAGTTTTCCTGTATTCCTAATTGAGCGAGTGACACACATGTATTTCAGTTTACAAAGTAGTGCTTTTCATTTACGTTTTATCGTTGGAAACTTGTTCCTGTTTGGAATAAGTTAGGGTTAGGGTCAGGGTTAGGGTTAGGTTAGGGCTCGGTAAGGGATAGTGTTAGGGTTAGGGTTAGGGTTAGGGTTAGGGTTGGGGGTTAGGTTTAGGGTTAGGGTTACGTACTTATGGTTAGGGTTAGGGTTAGGATTATATCACTTTTCAGGTTTCCTGTTATAATAATTAAACAGGCGACACATATGTGAATTAGTTTACAAAGCTGTGCTTTGTGTTTCTGTTCTTTCCATGGAAACTTGTTTCTGTGCCGTACAGTGCGAGATAACACTTTTCAGTTTTCCTGTATTCCTAATTGAGCGAGCGACACACAGGTGATTCCTTTTAAGAGTAGTGCTTTGCTTTTCTGTTCTTTCGTTGGAAACTTGTTCTTGTACTGTACAGTGAGATATATCACTTTTCAGTTTTCCTGTATTCCTAATGGAGCGAGTGACACACATGTGATTTACTTTACAAATTAGTGATTTTCTTTTTTGTTCTTTCATTTGAAACTTGTTCCTGTGCTGTACAATATGATATATCACTTTTCAGTTTTCCTGTTATAATAATTGAACAGGCGATACGTATGTGAATTCGTTTACAAAGTTGTGCTTTGAGTTTCTGTTCTTTCGATGGAAACTTGTTCCTGTGCTGTGCAGTGCGTTATATCACTTTTCAGTTTTCCTGTTATAATAATTGAACAGGCGACACATATGTGAATTAGTTTACAAAGTTGTGCTTTGCGTTTCTGTTCTTTCGATGGAAACTTGTTCCTGTGCTGTGCAGTGCGTTATATCACTTTTCAGTTTTCCTGTTATAATAATTGAACAGGGGACACGTATGTGAATTAGTTTACAAAGTTGTGCTTTGCATTTCTGTTCTTTCTTTGGAAACTTGTTTCTGTGCCATACAGTGCGCTTTAAAACTTTTCGGTTTTCCTGTATTCCTAATTGTGCGAGCGACACAAATGTGATTTAGTGTACAAAGTAGTGCTTTGGATTTCTGTTCTTCGGGTGGAAACTTGTATCTGTGCTGTACAGTGTGATATATCAGTTTTCAGTTTTCCTGTTGTAATAATTGAATGGGCGATTCGTATGTGATTTAGTTTACAAAGTTGTGCTTTGCTTTTCTGTTCTTTCGTTGGAAACTTGTTCTTGTGCTGTACAGTGAGATATATCACTTTTCAGTTTTCCTGTATTCCTAATGGATCGAGTGACACACATGTGATTTAGTTTACAAATTAGTGATTTTCTTTTTTGTTCTTTCATTTGAAACTTGTTCCTGTGCTGTACAATATGATATATCACTTTTCAGTTTTCCTGTTATAATAATTGAACAGGCGATACATATGTGAATTCGTTTACAAAGTTGTGCTTTGAGTTTCTGTTCTTTCAATGGAAACTTGTTCCTGTGCTGTGCAGTGCGTTATATCACTTTTCAGTTTTCCTGTTATAATAATTGAACAGGCGTAACATATGTGAATTAGTTTACAAAGTTGTGCTTTGCGTTTCTGTTCTTTCGATGGAAACTTGTTCCTGTGCTGTGCAGTGCGTTATATCACTTTTCAGTTTTCCTGTTATAATAATTGTACAGGGGACACGTATGTGAATTAGTTTACAAAGTTGTGCTTTGCATTTCTGTTCTTTCTTTGGAAACTTGTTTCTGTGCCATACAGTGCGCTTTAAAACTTTTCGGTTTTCCTGTATTCCTAATTGTGCGAGCGACACAAATGTGATTTAGTGTACAAAGTAGTGCTTTGGATTTCTGTTCTTCGGTTGGAAACTTGTTTCTATGCTGTACAGTGTGATATATCAGTTTTCAGTTTTCCTGTTGTAATAATTGAATGGGCGATACGTATGTGATTTAGTGTACAAAGTTGTGCTTTGCTTTTCTGTTCTTTCGATGGAAACTTGTTTCTGTGCCATACAGTGCAAGATAACACTTTTCGGTTTTCCTGTATTCTTAATTGAGCGAGTGACACACATGTGATTCAGTTTACAAAGTAGTGCTTTTCATTTATGTTCTTTCGTTGGAAACTTGTTCCTGTTAGGAATAAGTTAGGGTTAGGGTCAGGGTTAGGGTTAGGGTTAGGGTTAGGTTAGGGCTCGGTAAGGGATAGGGTTAGGGTTAGGGTTAGGGTTAGGGTTAGGGTTAGGGTTAGGTTAGGGCTGGGTAAGGGATAGTGTTAGGGTTAGGGTTAGCGTTAGGGTTAGGGTTGGGGGTTAGGGTTAGGGACTTATGGTTAGGGTTAGGGTTAGGGTTATATCACTTTTCAGGTTTCCGGTTATAATAATTGAACAGGCAACACATATGTGAATTAGTTTACAAAGTTGTGCTTTGCGTTTCTGTTCTTTCAATGGAAACTTGTTTCTGTGCCATACAGTGCGAGATAACACTTTTCAGTTTTCCTGTATTCCTAATTGAGCGAGCGACACACAGGTGATTTCGTTTAAGAGTAGTGCTTTGCTTTTCTGTTCTTTCGTTGGAAACTTTTTCTTGTGCTGTATAGTGAGATATATCACTTTTCAGTTTTCCTGTATTCCTAATGGAGCGAGTGACACACATGTGATTTAGTTTACAAATTAGTGATTTTCTTTTTTGTTCTTTCATTTGAAACTTGTTCCTGTGCTGTACAATATGATATATCACTTTTCAGTTTTCCTGTTATAATAATTGAACAGGCGATACGTATGTGAATTCGTTTACAAAGTTGTGCTTTGAGTTTCTGTTCTTTCGATGGAAACTTGTTCCTGTGCTGTGCAGTGCGTTATATCACTTTTCAGTTTTCCTGTTATAATAATTGAACAGGCGACACATATGTGAATTAGTTTACAAAGTTGTGCTTTGCGTTTCTGTTCTTTCGATGGAAACTTGTTCCTGTGCTGTGCAGTGCGTTATATCACTTTTCAGTTTTCCTGTTATAATAATTGAACAGGGGACACGTATGTGAATTAGTTTACAAAGTTGTGCTTTGCATTTCTGTTCTTTCTTTGGAAACTTGTTTCTGTGCCATACAGTGCGCTTTAAAACTTTTCGGTTTTCCTGTATTCCTAATTGTGCGAGCGACACAAATGTGATTTAGTGTACAAAGTAGTGCTTTGGATTTCTGTTCTTCGGGTGGAAACTTGTATCTGTGCTGTACAGTGTGATATATCAGTTTTCAGTTTTCCTGTTGTAATAATTGAATGGGCGATTCGTATGTGATTTAGTTTACAAAGTTGTGCTTTGCTTTTCTGTTCTTTCGTTGGAAACTTGTTCTTGTGCTGTACAGTGAGATATATCACTTTTCAGTTTTCCTGTATTCCTAATGGAGCGAGTGACACACATGTGATTTAGTTTACAAATTAGTGATTTTCTTTTTTGTTCTTTCATTTGAAACTTGTTCCTGTGCTGTACAATATGATATATCACTTTTCAGTTTTCCTGTTATAATAATTGAACAGGCGATACATATGTGAATTCGTTTACAAAGTTGTGCTTTGAGTTTCTGTTCTTTCAATGGAAACTTGTTCCTGTGCTGTGCAGTGCGTTATATCACTTTTCAGTTTTCCTGTTATAATAATTGAACAGGCGTAACATATGTGAATTAGTTTACAAAGTTTTGCTTTGCGTTTCTGTTCTTTCGATGGAAACTTGTTCCTGTGCTGTGCAGTGCGTTATATCACTTTTCAGTTTTCCTGTTATAATAATTGAACAGGGGACACGTATGTGAATTAGTTTACAAAGTTGTGCTTTGCATTTCTGTTCTTTCTTTGGAAACTTGTTTCTGTGCCATACAGTGCGCTTTAAAACTTTTCGGTTTTCCTGTATTCCTAATTGTGCGAGCGACACAAATGTGATTTAGTGTACAAAGTAGTGCTTTGGATTTCTGTTCTTCGGTTGGAAACTTGTTTCTGTGCTGTACAGTGTGATATATCAGTTTTCAGTTTTCCTGTTGTAATAATTGAATGGGCGATACGTATGTGATTTAGTGTACAAAGTTGTGCTTTGCTTTTCTGTTCTTTCGATGGAAACTTGTTTCTGTGCCATACAGTGCAAGATAACACTTTTCGGTTTTCCTGTATTCTTAATTGAGCGAGTGACACACATGTGATTCAGTTTACAAAGTAGTGCTTTTCATTTACGTTCTTTCGTTGGAAACTTGTTCCTGTTAGGAATAAGTTAGGGTTAGGGTCAGGGTTAGGGTTAGGGTTAGGGTTAGGTTAGGGCTCGGTAAGGGATAGGGTTAGGGTTATGGTTAGGGTTAGGGTTAGGTTAGGGCTGGGTAAGGGATAGTGTTAGGGTTAGGGTTAGGGTTAGGGTTAGGGTTGGGGGTTAGGGTTAGGGTTAGGGACTTATGGTTAGGGTTAGGGTTAGGGTTATATCACTTTTCAGGTTTCCTGTTATAATAATTGAACAGGCAACACATATGTGAATTAGTTTACAAAGCTGTGCTTTGTGTTTCTGTTCTTTCCATGGAAACTTGTTTCTGTGCCGTACAGTGCGAGATAACACTTTTCAGTTTTCCTGTATTCCTAATTGAGCGAGCGACACACAGGTGATTCCTTTTAAGAGTAGTGCTTTGCTTTTCTGTTCTTTCGTTGGAAACTTGTTCTTGTACTGTACAGTGAGATATATCACTTTTCAGTTTTCCTGTATTCCTAATGGAGCGAGTGACACACATGTGATTTACTTTACAAATTAGTGATTTTCTTTTTTGTTCTTTCATTTGAAACTTGTTCCTGTGC
Organism: Meriones unguiculatus; assembly: GCF_030254825.1. Classification (NCBI taxonomy): domain Eukaryota; kingdom Metazoa; phylum Chordata; class Mammalia; order Rodentia; family Muridae; genus Meriones; species Meriones unguiculatus. The sequence goes on along the minus strand of NW_026843646.1, from coordinate 11,829,420 downwards.
TGTACAATATGATATATCACTTTTCAGTTTTCCTGTTATAATAATTGAACAGGCGATACGTATGTGAATTCGTTTACAAAGTTGTGCTTTGAGTTTCTGTTCTTTCGATGGAAACTTGTTCCTGTGCTGTGCAGTGCGTTATATCACTTTTCAGTTTTCCTGTTATAATAATTGAACAGGCGACACATATGTGAATTAGTTTACAAAGTTGTGCTTTGCGTTTCTGTTCTTTCGATGGAAACTTGTTCCTGTGCTGTGCAGTGCGTTATATCACTTTTCAGTTTTCCTGTTATAATAATTGAACAGGGGACACGTATGTGAATTAGTTTACAAAGTTGTGCTTTGCATTTCTGTTCTTTCTTTGGAAACTTGTTTCTGTGCCATACAGTGCGCTTTAAAACTTTTCGGTTTTCCTGTATTCCTAATTGTGCGAGCGACACAAATGTGATTTAGTGTACAAAGTAGTGCTTTGGATTTCTGTTCTTCGGGTGGAAACTTGTATCTGTGCTGTACAGTGTGATATATCAGTTTTCAGTTTTCCTGTTGTAATAATTGAATGGGCGATTCGTATGTGATTTAGTTTACAAAGTTGTGCTTTGCTTTTCTGTTCTTTCGTTGGAAACTTGTTCTTGTGCTGTACAGTGAGATATATCACTTTTCAGTTTTCCTGTATTCCTAATGGATCGAGTGACACACATGTGATTTAGTTTACAAATTAGTGATTTTCTTTTTTGTTCTTTCATTTGAAACTTGTTCCTGTGCTGTACAATATGATATATCACTTTTCAGTTTTCCTGTTATAATAATTGAACAGGCGATACATATGTGAATTCGTTTACAAAGTTGTGCTTTGAGTTTCTGTTCTTTCAATGGAAACTTGTTCCTGTGCTGTGCAGTGCGTTATATCACTTTTCAGTTTTCCTGTTATAATAATTGAACAGGCGTAACATATGTGAATTAGTTTACAAAGTTGTGCTTTGCGTTTCTGTTCTTTCGATGGAAACTTGTTCCTGTGCTGTGCAGTGCGTTATATCACTTTTCAGTTTTCCTGTTATAATAATTGTACAGGGGACACGTATGTGAATTAGTTTACAAAGTTGTGCTTTGCATTTCTGTTCTTTCTTTGGAAACTTGTTTCTGTGCCATACAGTGCGCTTTAAAACTTTTCGGTTTTCCTGTATTCCTAATTGTGCGAGCGACACAAATGTGATTTAGTGTACAAAGTAGTGCTTTGGATTTCTGTTCTTCGGTTGGAAACTTGTTTCTATGCTGTACAGTGTGATATATCAGTTTTCAGTTTTCCTGTTGTAATAATTGAATGGGCGATACGTATGTGATTTAGTGTACAAAGTTGTGCTTTGCTTTTCTGTTCTTTCGATGGAAACTTGTTTCTGTGCCATACAGTGCAAGATAACACTTTTCGGTTTTCCTGTATTCTTACTTGAGCGAGTGACACACATGTGATTCAGTTTACAAAGTAGTGCTTTTCATTTATGTTCTTTCGTTGGAAACTTGTTCCTGTTAGGAATAAGTTAGGGTTAGGGTCAGGGTTAGTGTTAGGGTTAGGGTTAGGTTAGGGCTCGGTAAGGGATAGGGTTAGGGTTAGGGTTAGGGTTAGGGTTAGGGTTAGGGTTAGGTTAGGGCTGGGTAAGGGATAGTGTTAGGGTTAGGGTTAGGGTTAGGGTTAGGGTTAGGTTAGGGCTGGGTAAGGGATAGTGTTAGGGTTAGGGTTAGGGTTAGGGTTAGGGTTGGGGGTTAGGGTTAGGGACTTATGGTTAGGGTTAGGGTTAGGGTTATATCACTTTTCAGGTTTCCGGTTATAATAATTGAACAGGCAACACATATGTGAATTAGTTTACAAAGTTGTGCTTTGCGTTTCTGTTCTTTCAATGGAAACTTGTTTCTGTGCCGTACAGTGCGAGATAACACTTTTCAGTTTTCCTGTATTCCTAATTGAGCGAGCGACACACAGGTGATTTCGTTTAAGAGTAGTGCTTTGCTTTTCTGTTCTTTCGTTGGAAACTTTTTCTTGTGCTGTATAGTGAGATATATCACTTTTCAGTTTTCCTGTATTCCTAATGGAGCGAGTGACACACATGTGATTTAGTTTACAAATTAGTGATTTTCTTTTTTCATTTGAAACTTGTTCCTGTGCTGTACAATATGATATATCACTTTTCAGTTTTCCTGTTATAAGAATTGAACAGGCGACACGTATGTGAATTCGTTTAAAAAGTTGTGCTTTGAGTTTCTGTTCTTTCGATGGAAACTTGTTCCTGTGCTGTGCAGTGCATTATATCACTTTTCAGTTTTCCTGTTATAATAATTGAACAGGCGACACATATGTGAATTAGTTTACAAAGTTGTGCTTTGCGTTTCTTTTCTTTCGATGGAAACTTGTTCCTGTGCTGTGCAGTGCGTTATATCACTTTTCAGTTTTCCTGTTATAATAATTGAACAGGGGACACGTATGTGAATTAGTTTACAAAGTTGTGCTTTGCAGTTCTGTTCTTTCTATGGAAACTTGTTTCTGTGCCATACAGTGCGAGATAAAACTTTTCGGTTTTCCTTTATTCCTAATTGTGCGAGCGACACAAATGTGATTTAGTGTACAAAGTAGTGCTTTGGATTTCTGTTCTTCGGTTGGAAACTTGTTTCTGTGCTGTGCAGCGTGATATATCAGTTTTCAGTTTTCCTGTTGTAATAATTGAATGGGCAATACGTATGTGATTTAGTTTACAAAGTTGTGCTTTGCTTTTCTGTTCTTTCGATGGAAACTTGTTTCTGTGCCGTACAGTGCAAGATAACACTTTTCAGTTTTCCTGTATTCTTAATTGAGCGAGTGACACACATGTGATTCAGTTTACAAAGTAGTGCTTTTCATTTACGTTCTATCGTTGGAAACTTGTTCCTGTTTGGAATAAGTTAGGGTTAGGGTCAGGGTTAGGGTTAGGTTAGGGCTCGGTAAGGGATAGTGTTAGGGTTAGGGTTAGGGTTAGGGTTAGGGTTGGGGGTTAGGTTTAGGGTTAGGGTTACGTACTTATGGTTAGGGTTAGGGTTAGGATTATATCACTTTTCAGGTTTCCTGTTATAATAATTGAACAGGCGACACATATGTGAATTAGTTTACAAAGCTGTGCTTTGTGTTTCTGTTCTTTCCATGGAAACTTGTTTCTGTGCCGTACAGTGCGAGATAACACTTTTCAGTTTTCCTGTATTCCTAATTGAGCGAGCGACACACAGGTGATTCCGTTTAAGAGTAGTGCTTTGCTTTTCTGTTCTTTCGTTGGAAACTTGTTCTTGTACTGTACAGTGAGATATATCACTTTTCAGTTTTCCTGTATTCCTAATGGAGCGAGTGACACACATGTGATTTAGTTTACAAATTAGTGATTTTCTTTTTTGTTCTTTCATTTGAAACTTGTTCCTGTGCTGTACAATATGATATATCACTTTTCAGTTTTCCTGTTATAATAATTGAACAGGCGATACGTATGTGAATTCGTTTACAAAGTTGTGCTTTGAGTTTCTGTTCTTTCGATGGAAACTTGTTCCTGTGCTGTGCAGTGCGTTATATCACTTTTCAGTTTTCCTGTTATAATAATTGAACAGGGGACACGTATGTCAATTAGTTTACAAAGTTGTGCTTTGCATTTCTGTTCTTTCTTTGGAAACTTGTTTCTGTGCCATACAGTGCGCTTTAAAACTTTTCGGTTTTCCTGTATTCCTAATTGTGCGAGCGACACAAATGTGATTTAGTGTACAAAGTAGTGCTTTGGATTTCTGTTCTTCGGTTGGAAACTTGTATCTGTCCTGTACAGTGTGATATATCAGTTTTCAGTTTTCCTGTTGTAATAATTGAATGGGCGATTCGTATGTGATTTAGTTTACAAAGTTGTGCTTTGCTTTTCTGTTCTTTCGTTGGAAACTTGTTCTTGTGCTGTACAGTGAGATATATCACTTTTCAGTTTTCCTGTATTCCTAATGGAGCGAGTGACACACATGTGATTTAGTTTACAAATTAGTGATTTTCTTTTTTGTTCTTTCATTTGAAACTTGTTCCTGTGCTGTACAATATGATATATCACTTTTCAGTTTTCCTGTTATAATAATTGAACAGGCGATACATATGTGAATTCGTTTACAAAGTTGTGCTTTGAGTTTCTGTTCTTCCAATGGAAACTTGTTCCTGTGCTGTGCAGTGCGTTATATCACTTTTCAGTTTTCCTGTTATAATAATTGAACAGGCGTAACATATGTGAATTAGTTTACAAAGTTGTGCTTTGCGTTTCTGTTCTTTCGATGGAAACTTGTTCCTGTGCTGTGCAGTGCGTTATATCACTTTTCAGTTTTCCTGTTATAATAATTGAACAGGGGACACGTATCTGAATTAGTTTACAAAGTTGTGCTTTGCATTTCTGTTCTTTCTTTGGAAACTTGTTTCTGTGCCATACAGTGCGCTTTAAAACTTTTCGGTTTTCCTGTATTCCTAATTGTGCGAGCGACACAAATGTGATTTAGTGTACAAAGTAGTGCTTTGGATTTCTGTTCTTCGGTTGGAAACTTGTTTCTGTGCTGTACAGTGTGATATATCAGTTTTCAGTTTTCCTGTTATAATAATTGAATGGGCGATACGTATGTGATTTAGTGTACAAAGTTGTGCTTTGCTTTTCTGTTCTTTCGATGGAAACTTGTTTCTGTGCCATACAGTGCAAGATAACACTTTTCGGTTTTCCTGTATTCTTAATTGAGCGAGTGACACACATGTGATTCAGTTTACAAAGTAGTGCTTTTCATTTACGTTCTTTCGTTGGAAACTTGTTCCTGTTAGGAATAAGTTAGGGTTAGGGTCAGGGTTAGGGTTAGGGTTAGGGTTAGGTTAGGGCTCGGTAAGGGATAGGGTTAGGGTTAGGGTTAGGGTTAGGTTAGGGCTGGGTAAGGGATACTGTTAGGGTTAGGGTTAGGGTTAGGGTTAGGGTTGGGGGTTAGGGTTAGGGTTAGGGACTTATGGTTAGGGTTAGGGTTAGGGTTATATCACTTTTCAGGTTTCCTGTTATAATAATTGAACAGGCAACACATATGTGAATTAGTTTACAAAGTTGTGCTTTGCGTTTCTGTTCTTTCAATGGAAACTTGTTTCTGTGCCGTACAGTGCGAGATAACACTTTTCAGTTTTCCTGTATTCCTACTTGAGCGAGTGACACACATGTATTTCAGTTTACAAAGTAGTGCTTTTCATTTACGTTCTATCGTTGGAAACTTGTTCCTGTTTGGAATAAGTTAGGGTTAGGGTCAGGGTTAGGGTTAGGTTAGGGCTCGGTAAGGGATAGTGTTAGGGTTAGGGTTAGGGTTAGGGTTAGGGTTGGGGGTTAGGTTTAGGGTTAGGGTTACGTACTTATGGTTAGGGTTAGGGTTAGGATTATATCACTTTTCAGGTTTCCTGTTATAATAATTGAACAGGCGACACATATGTGAATTAGTTTACAAAGCTGTGCTTTGTGTTTCTGTTCTTTCCATGGAAACTTGTTTCTGTGCCGTACAGTGCGAGATAACACTTTTCAGTTTTCCTGTATTCCTAATTGAGCGAGCGACACACAGGTGATTCCTTTTAAGAGTAGTGCTTTGCTTTTCTGTTCTTTCGTTGGAAACTTGTTCTTGTACTGTACAGTGAGATATATCACTTTTCAGTTTTCCTGTATTCCTAATGGAGCGAGTGACACACATGTGATTTACTTTACAAATTAGTGATTTTCTTTTTTGTTCTTTCATTTGAAACTTGTTCCTGTGCTGTACAATATGATATATCACTTTTCAGTTTTCCTGTTATAATAATTGAACAGGCAATACGTATGTGAATTCGTTTACAAAGTTGTGCTTTGAGTTTCTGTTCTTTCGATGGAAACTTGTTCCTGTGCTGTGCAGTGCGTTATATCACTTTTCAGTTTTCCTGTTATAATAATTGAACAGGCGACACATATGTGAATTAGTTTACAAAGTTGTGCTTTGCGTTTCTGTTCTTTCGATGGAAACTTGTTCCTGTGCTGTGCAGTGCGTTATATCACTTTTCAGTTTTCCTGTTATAATAATTGAACAGGGGACACGTATGTGAATTAGTTTACAAAGTTGTGCTTTGCATTTCTGTTCTTTCTTTGGAAACTTGTTTCTGTGCCATACAGTGCGCTTTAAAACTTTTCGGTTTTCCTGTATTCCTAATTGTGCGAGCGACACAAATGTGATTTAGTGTACAAAGTAGTGCTTTGGATTTCTGTTCTTCGGGTGGAAACTTGTATCTGTGCTGTACAGTGTGATATATCAGTTTTCAGTTTTCCTGTTGTAATAATTGAATGGGCGATTCGTATGTGATTTAGTTTACAAAGTTGTGCTTTGCTTTTCTGTTCTTTCGTTGGAAACTTGTTCTTGTGCTGTACAGTGAGATATATCACTTTTCAGTTTTCCTGTATTCCTAATGGATCGAGTGACACACATGTGATTTAGTTTACAAATTAGTGATTTTCTTTTTTGTTCTTTCATTTGAAACTTGTTCCTGTGCTGTACAATATGATATATCACTTTTCAGTTTTCCTGTTATAATAATTGAACAGGCGATACATATGTGAATTCGTTTACAAAGTTGTGCTTTGAGTTTCTGTTCTTTCAATGGAAACTTGTTCCTGTGCTGTGCAGTGCGTTATATCACTTTTCAGTTTTCCTGTTATAATAATTGAACAGGCGTAACATATGTGAATTAGTTTACAAAGTTGTGCTTTGCGTTTCTGTTCTTTCGATGGAAACTTGTTCCTGTGCTGTGCAGTGCGTTATATCACTTTTCAGTTTTCCTGTTATAATAATTGTACAGGGGACACGTATGTGAATTAGTTTACAAAGTTGTGCTTTGCATTTCTGTTCTTTCTTTGGAAACTTGTTTCTGTGCCATACAGTGCGCTTTAAAACTTTTCGGTTTTCCTGTATTCCTAATTGTGCGAGCGACACAAATGTGATTTAGTGTACAAAGTAGTGCTTTGGATTTCTGTTCTTCGGTTGGAAACTTGTTTCTATGCTGTACAGTGTGATATATCAGTTTTCAGTTTTCCTGTTGTAATAATTGAATGGGCGATACGTATGTGATTTAGTGTACAAAGTTGTGCTTTGCTTTTCTGTTCTTTCGATGGAAACTTGTTTCTGTGCCATACAGTGCAAGATAACACTTTTCGGTTTTCCTGTATTCTTAATTGAGCGAGTGACACACATGTGATTCAGTTTACAAAGTAGTGCTTTTCATTTATGTTCTTTCGTTGGAAACTTGTTCCTGTTAGGAATAAGTTAGGGTTAGGGTCAGGGTTAGGGTTAGGGTTAGGGTTAGGTTAGGGCTCGGTAAGGGATAGGGTTAGGGTTAGGGTTAGGGTTAGGGTTAGGGTTAGGTTAGGGCTGGGTAAGGGATAGTGTTAGGGTTAGGGTTAGGGTTAGGGTTAGGGTTGGGGGTTAGGGTTAGGGACTTATGGTTAGGGTTAGGGTTAGGGTTATATCACTTTTCAGGTTTCCGGTTATAATAATTGAACAGGCAACACATATGTGAATTAGTTTACAAAGTTGTGCTTTGCGTTTCTGTTCTTTCAATGGAAACTTGTTTCTGTGCCGTACAGTGCGAGATAACACTTTTCAGTTTTCCTGTATTCCTAATTGAGCGAGCGACACACAGGTGATTTCGTTTAAGAGTAGTGCTTTGCTTTTCTGTTCTTTCGTTGGAAACTTTTTCTTGTGCTGTATAGTGAGATATATCACTTTTCAGTTTTCCTGTATTCCTAATGGAGCGAGTGACACACATGTGATTTAGTTTACAAATTAGTGATTTTCTTTTTTCATTTGAAACTTGTTCCTGTGCTGTACAATATGATATATCACTTTTCAGTTTTCCTGTTATAAGAATTGAACAGGCGACACATATGTGAATTCGTTTAAAAAGTTGTGCTTTGAGTTTCTGTTCTTTCGATGGAAACTTGTTCCTGTGCTGTGCAGTGCATTATATCACTTTTCAGTTTTCCTGTTATAATAATTGAACAGGCGACACATATGTGAATTAGTTTACAAAGTTGTGCTTTGCGTTTCTTTTCTTTCGATGGAAACTTGTTCCTGTGCTGTGCAGTGCGTTATATCACTTTTCAGTTTTCCTGTTATAATAATTGAACAGGGGACACGTATGTGAATTAGTTTACAAAGTTGTGCTTTGCAGTTCTGTTCTTTCTATGGAAACTTGTTTCTGTGCCATACAGTGCGAGATAAAACTTTTCGGTTTTCCTTTATTCCTAATTGTGCGAGCGACACAAATGTGATTTAGTGTACAAAGTAGTGCTTTGGATTTCTGTTCTTCGGTTGGAAACTTGTTTCTGTGCTGTGCAGCGTGATATATCAGTTTTCAGTTTTCCTGTTGTAATAATTGAATGGGCAATACGTATGTGATTTAGTTTACAAAGTTGTGCTTTGCTTTTCTGTTCTTTCGATGGAAACTTGTTTCTGTGCCGTACAGTGCAAGATAACACTTTTCAGTTTTCCTGTATTCTTAATTGAGCGAGTGACACACATGTGATTCAGTTTACAAAGTAGTGCTTTTCATTTACGTTCTATCGTTGGAAACTTGTTCCTGTTTGGAATAAGTTAGGGTTAGGGTCAGGGTTAGGGTTAGGTTAGGGCTCGGTAAGGGATAGTGTTAGGGTTAGGGTTAGGGTTAGGGTTAGGGTTGGGGGTTAGGTTTAGGGTTAGGGTTACGTACTTATGGTTAGGGTTAGGGTTAGGATTATATCACTTTTCAGGTTTCCTGTTATAATAATTGAACAGGCGACACATATGTGAATTAGTTTACAAAGCTGTGCTTTGTGTTTCTGTTCTTTCCATGGAAAATTGTTTCTGTGCCGTACAGTGCGAGATAACACTTTTCAGTTTTCCTGTATTCCTAATTGAGCGAGCGACACACAGGTGATTCCGTTTAAGAGTAGTGCTTTGCTTTTCTGTTCTTTCGTTGGAAACTTGTTCTTGTACTGTACAGTGAGATATATCACTTTTCAGTTTTCCTGTATTCCTAATGGAGCGAGTGACACACATGTGATTTAGTTTACAAATTAGTGATTTTCTTTTTTGTTCTTTCATTTGAAACTTGTTCCTGTGCTGTACAATATGATATATCACTTTTCAGTTTTCCTGTTATAATAATTGAACAGGCGATACGTATGTGAATTCGTTTACAAAGTTGTGCTTTGAGTTTCTGTTCTTTCGATGGAAACTTGTTCCTGTGCTGTGCAGTGCGTTATATCACTTTTCAGTTTTCCTGTTATAATAATTGAACAGGCGACACATATGTGAATTAGTTTACAAAGTTGTGCTTTGCGTTTCTGTTCTTTCGATGGAAACTTGTTCCTGTGCTGTGCAGTGCGTTATATCACTTTTCAGTTTTCCTGTTATAATAATTGAACAGGGGACACGTATGTGAATTAGTTTACAAAGTTGTGCTTTGCATTTCTGTTCTTTCTTTGGAAACTTGTTTCTGTGCCATACAGTGCGCTTTAAAACTTTTCGGTTTTCCTGTATTCCTAATTGTGCGAGCGACACAAATGTGATTTAGTGTACAAAGTAGTGCTTTGGATTTCTGTTCTTCGGTTGGAAACTTGTATCTGTGCTGTACAGTGTGATATATCAGTTTTCAGTTTTCCTGTTGTAATAATTGAATGGGCGATTCGTATGTGATTTAGTTTACAAAGTTGTGCTTTGCTTTTCTGTTCTTTCGTTGGAAACTTGTTCTTGTGCTGTACAGTGAGATATATCACTTTTCAGTTTTCCTGTATTCCTAATGGAGCGAGTGACACACATGTGATTTAGTTTACAAATTAGTGATTTTCTTTTTTGTTCTTTCATTTGAAACTTGTTCCTGTGCTGTACAATATGATATATCACTTTTCAGTTTTCCTGTTATAATAATTGAACAGGCGATACATATGTGAATTCGTTTACAAAGTTGTGCTTTGAGTTTCTGTTCTTCCAATGGAAACTTGTTCCTGTGCTGTGCAGTGCGTTATATCACTTTTCAGTTTTCCTGTTATAATAATTGAACAGGCGTAACATATGTGAATTAGTTTACAAAGTTGTGCTTTGCGTTTCTGTTCTTTCGATGGAAACTTGTTCCTGTGCTGTGCAGTGCGTTATATCACTTTTCAGTTTTCCTGTTATAATAATTGAACAGGGGACACGTATCTGAATTAGTTTACAAAGTTGTGCTTTGCATTTCTGTTCTTTCTTTGGAAACTTGTTTCTGTGCCATACAGTGCGCTTTAAAACTTTTCGGTTTTCCTGTATTCCTAATTGTGCGAGCGACACAAATGTGATTTAGTGTACAAAGTAGTGCTTTGGATTTCTGTTCTTCGGTTGGAAACTTGTTTCTATGCTGTGCAATGTGATATATCAGTTTTCAGTTTTCCTGTTGTAATAATTGAATGGGCGATACGTATGTGATTTAGTGTACAAAGTTGTGCTTTGCTTTTCTGTTCTTTCGATGGAAACTTGTTTCTGTGCCATACAGTGCAAGATAACACTTTTCGGTTTTCCTGTATTCTTAATTGAGCGAGTGACACACATGTGATTCAGTTTACAAAGTAGTGCTTTTCATTCACGTTCTTTCGTTGGAAACTTGTTCCTGTTAGGAATAAGTTAGGGTTAGGGTCAGGGTTAGGGTTAGGGTTAGGGTTAGGTTAGGGCTCGGTAAGGGATAGGGTTAGGGTTAGGGTTAGGGTTAGGTTAGGGCTGGGTAAGGGATAGTGTTAGGGTTAGGGTTAGGGTTAGGGTTAGGGTTGGGGGTTAGGGTTAGGGTTAGGGACTTATGGTTAGGGTTAGGGTTAGGGTTATATCACTTTTCAGGTTTCCTGTTATAATAATTGAACAGGCAACACATATGTGAATTAGTTTACAAAGTTGTGCTTTGCGTTTCTGTTCTTTCAATGGAAACTTGTTTCTGTGCCGTACAGTGCGAGATAACACTTTTCAGTTTTCCTGTATTCCTACTTGAGCGAGTGACACACATGTATTTCAGTTTACAAAGTAGTGCTTTTCATTTACGTTCTATCGTTGGAAACTTGTTCCTGTTTGGAATAAGTTAGGGTTAGGGTCAGGGTTAGGGTTAGGTTAGGGCTCGGTAAGGGATAGTGTTAGGGTTAGGGTTAGGGTTAGGGTTAGGGTTGGGGGTTAGGTTTAGGGTTAGGGTTACGTACTTATGGTTAGGGTTAGGGTTAGGATTATATCACTTTTCAGGTTTCCTGTTATAATAATTGAACAGGCGACACATATGTGAATTAGTTTACAAAGTTGTGCTTTGCGTTTCTTTTCTTTCGATGGAAACTTGTTCCTGTGCTGTGCAGTGCGTTATATCACTTTTCAGTTTTCCTGTTATAATAATTGAACAGGGGACACGTATGTGAATTAGTTTACAAAGTTGTGCTTTGCAGTTCTGTTCTTTCTATGGAAACTTGTTTCTGTGCCATACAGTGCGAGATAAAACTTTTCGGTTTTCCTTTATTCCTAATTGTGCGAGCGACACAAATGTGATTTAGTGTACAAAGTAGTGCTTTGGATTTCTGTTCTTCGGTTGGAAACTTGTTTCTGTGCTGTGCAGCGTGATATATCAGTTTTCAGTTTTCCTGTTGTAATAATTGAATGGGCAATACGTATGTGATTTAGTTTACAAAGTTGTGCTTTGCTTTTCTGTTCTTTCGATGGAAACTTGTTTCTGTGCCGTACAGTGCGAGATAACACTTTTCAGTTTTCCTGTATTCTTAATTGAGCGAGTGACACACATGTGATTCAGTTTACAAAGTAGTGCTTTTCATTTATGTTCTTTCGTTGGAAACTTGTTCCTGTTAGGAATAAGTTAGGGTTAGGGTCAGGGTTAGGGTTAGGTTAGGGCTCGGTAAGGGATAGTGTTAGGGTTAGGGTTAGGGTTAGGGTTAGGGTTGGGGGTTAGGTTTAGGGTTAGGGTTATGTACTTATGGTTAGGGTTAGGGTTAGGATTATATCAATTTTCAGGTTTCCTGTTATAATAATTGAACAGGCGACACATATGTGAATTAGTTTACAAAGCTGTGCTTTGTGTTTCTGTTCTTTCCATGGAAACTTGTTTCTGTGCCGTACAGTGCGAGATAACACTTTTCAGTTTTCCTGTATTCCTAATTGAGCGAGCGACACACAGGTGATTCCTTTTAAGAGTAGTGCTTTGCTTTTCTGTTCTTTCGTTGGAAACTTGTTCTTGTACTGTACAGTGAGATATATCACTTTTCAGTTTTCCTGTATTCCTAATGGAGCGAGTGACACACATGTGATTTACTTTACAAATTAGTGATTTTCTTTTTTGTTCTTTCATTTGAAACTTGTTCCTGTGCTGTACAATATGATATATCACTTTTCAGTTTTCCTGTTATAATAATTGAACAGGCGATACGTATGTGAATTCGTTTACAAAGTTGTGCTTTGAGTTTCTGTTCTTTCGATGGAAACTTGTTCCTGTGCTGTGCAGTGCGTTATATCACTTTTCAGTTTTCCTGTTATAATAATTGAACAGGCGACACATATGTGAATTAGTTTACAAAGTTGTGCTTTGCGTTTCTGTTCTTTCGATGGAAACTTGTTCCTGTGCTGTGCAGTGCGTTATATCACTTTTCAGTTTTCCTGTTATAATAATTGAACAGGGGACACGTATGTGAATTAGTTTACAAAGTTGTGCTTTGCATTTCTGTTCTTTCTTTGGAAACTTGTTTCTGTGCCATACAGTGCGCTTTAAAACTTTTCGGTTTTCCTGTATTCCTAATTGTGCGAGCGACACAAATGTGATTTAGTGTACAAAGTAGTGCTTTGGATTTCTGTTCTTCGGTTGGAAACTTGTATCTGTGCTGTACAGTGTGATATATCAGTTTTCAGTTTTCCTGTTGTAATAATTGAATGGGCGATTCGTATGTGATTTAGTTTACAAAGTTGTGCTTTGCTTTTCTGTTCTTTCGTTGGAAACTTGTTCTTGTGCTGTACAGTGAGATATATCACTTTTCAGTTTTCCTGTATTCCTAATGGATCGAGTGACACACATGTGATTTAGTTTACAAATTAGTGATTTTCTTTTTTGTTCTTTCATTTGAAACTTGTTCCTGTGCTGTACAATATGATATATCACTTTTCAGTTTTCCTGTTATAATAATTGAACAGGCGATACATATGTGAATTCGTTTACAAAGTTGTGCTTTGAGTTTCTGTTCTTTCAATGGAAACTTGTTCCTGTGCTGTGCAGTGCGTTATATCACTTTTCAGTTTTCCTGTTATAATAATTGAACAGGCGTAACATATGTGAATTAGTTTACAAAGTTGTGCTTTGCGTTTCTGTTCTTTCGATGGAAACTTGTTCCTGTGCTGTGCAGTGCGTTATATCACTTTTCAGTTTTCCTGTTATAATAATTGAACAGGGGACATGTATGTGAATTAGTTTACAAAGTTGTGCTTTGCATTTCTGTTCTTTCTTTGGAAACTTGTTTCTGTGCCATACAGTGCGCTTTAAAACTTTTCGGTTTTCCTGTATTCCTAATTGTGCGAGCGACACAAATGTGATTTAGTGTACAAAGTAGTGCTTTGGATTTCTGTTCTTCGGTTGGAAACTTGTTTCTATGCTGTACAGTGTGATATATCAGTTTTCAGTTTTCCTGTTGTAATAATTGAATGGGCGATACGTATGTGATTTAGTGTACAAAGTTGTGCTTTGCTTTTCTGTTCTTTCGATGGAAACTTGTTTCTGTGCCATACAGTGCAAGATAACACTTTTCGGTTTTCCTGTATTCTTAATTGAGCGAGTGACACACATGTGATTCAGTTTACAAAGTAGTGCTTTTCATTTACGTTCTTTCGTTGGAAACTTGTTCCTGTTAGGAATAAGTTAGGGTTAGGGTCAGGGTTAGGGTTAGGGTTAGGGTTAGGTTAGGGCTCGGTAAGGGATAGGGTTAGGGTTAGGGTTAGGGTTAGGGTTAGGGTTAGGTTACGGCTGGGTAAGGGATAGTGTTAGGGTTAGGGTTAGGGTTAGGGTTGGGGGTTAGGGTTAGGGACTTATGGTTAGGGTTAGGGTTGGGGTTATATCACTTTTCAGGTTTCCTGTTATAATAATTGAACAGGCAACACATATGTGAATTAGTTTACAAAGTTGTGCTTTGCGTTTCTGTTCTTTCAATGGAAACTTGTTTCTGTGCCGTACAGTGCGAGATAACACTTTTCAGTTTTCCTGTATTCCTAATTGAGCGAGCGACACACAGGTGATTCCGTTTAAGAGTAGTGCTTTGCTTTTCTGTTCTTTCGTTGGAAACTTGTTCTTGTGCTGTACAGTGAGATATATCACTTTTCAGTTTGCCTGTATTCCTAATGGAGCGAGTGACACACATGTGATTTAGTTTACAAATTAGTGATTTTCTTTTTTCATTTGAAACTTGTTCCTGTGCTGTACAATATGATATATCACTTTTCAGTTTTCCTGTTATAAGAATTGAACAGGCGACACGTATGTGAATTCGTTTAAAAAGTTGTGCTTTGAGTTTCTGTTCTTTCGATGGAAACTTGTTCCTGTGCTGTGCAGTGCATTATATCACTTTTCAGTTTTCCTGTTATAATAATTGAACAGGCGACACATATGTGAATTAGTTTACAAAGTTGTGCTTTGCGTTTCTTTTCTTTCGATGGAAACTTGTTCCTGTGCTGTGCAGTGCGTTATATCACTTTTCAGTTTTCCTGTTATAATAATTGAACAGGGGACACGTATGTGAATTAGTTTACAAAGTTGTGCTTTGCAGTTCTGTTCTTTCTATGGAAACTTGTTTCTGTGCCTTACAGTGCGAGATAAAACTTTTCGGTTTTCCTTTATTCCTAATTGTGCGAGCGACACAAATGTGATTTAGTGTACAAAGTAGTGCTTTGGATTTCTGTTCTTCGGTTGGAAACTTGTTTCTGTGCTGTGCAGCGTGATATATCAGTTTTCAGTTTTCCTGTTGTAATAATTGAATGGGCAATACGTATGTGATTTAGTTTACAAAGTTGTGCTTTGCTTTTCTGTTCTTTCGATGGAAACTTGTTTCTGTGCCGTACAGTGCAAGATAACACTTTTCAGTTTTCCTGTATTCTTAATTGAGCGAGTGACACACATGTGATTCAGTTTACAAAGTAGTGCTTTTCATTTACGTTCTATCGTTGGAAACTTGTTCCTGTTTGGAATAAGTTAGGGTTAGGGTCAGGGTTAGGGTTAGGTTAGGGCTCGGTAAGGGATAGTGTTAGGGTTAGGGTTAGGGTTAGGGTTAGGGTTGGGGGTTAGGTTTAGGGTTAGGGTTACGTACTTATGGTTAGGGTTAGCGTTAGGATTATATCACTTTTCAGGTTTCCTGTTATAATAATTGAACAGGCGACACATATGTGAATTAGTTTACAAAGCTGTGCTTTGTGTTTCTGTTCTTTCCATGGAAACTTGGTTCTGTGCCGTACAGTGCGAGATAACACTTTTCAGTTTTCCTGTATTCCTAATTGAGCGAGCGACACACATGTGATTCCGTTTAAGAGTAGTGCTTTGCTTTTCTGTTCTTTCGTTGGAAACTTGTTCTTGTACTGTACAGTGAGATATATCACTTTTCAGTTTTCCTGTATTCCTAATGGAGCGAGTGACACACATGTGATTTAGTTTACAAATTAGTGATTTTCTTTTTTCATTTGAAACTTGTTCCTGTGCTGTACAATATGATATATCACTTTTCAGTTTTCCTGTTATAATAATTGAACAGGCGACACGTATGTGAATTCGTTTACAAAGTTGTGCTTTGAGTTTCTGTTCTTTCGATGGAAACTTGTTCCTGTGCTGTGCAGTGCGTTATATCACTTTTCAGTTTTCCTGTTATAATAATTGAACAGGGGACACGTATGTGAATTAGTTTACAAAGTTGTGCTTTGCATTTCTGTTCTTTCTTTGGAAACTTGTTTCTGTGCCATACAGTGCGCTTTAAAACTTTTCGGTTTTCCTGTATTCCTAATTGTGCGAGCGACACAAATGTGATTTAGTGTACAAAGTAGTGCTTTGGATTTCTGTTCTTCGGTTGGAAACTTGTTTCTGTGCTGTACAATGTGATATATCAGTTTTCAGTTTTCCTGTTGTAATAATTGAATGGGCGATACGTATGTGATTTAGTTTACAAAGTTGTGCTTTGCTTTTCTGTTCTTTCGATGGAAACTTGTTTCTGTGCCATACAGTGCAAGATAACAGTTTTCGGTTTTCCTGTATTCTTAATTGAGCGAGTGACACACATGTGATTCAGTTTACAAAGTAGTGCTTTTCATTTACGTTCTTTCGTTGGAAACTTGTTCCTGTTAGGAATAAGTTAGGGTTAGGGTCAGGGTTAGGTTTAGGGTTAGGGTTAGGGTTAGGTTAGGGCTCGGAAAGGGATAGGGTTAGGGTTAGGGTTAGGGTTAGGGTTAGGGTTAGGTTAGGGCTGGGTAAGGGATAGGGTTAGGGTTAGGGTTAGGGTTAGGGTTGGGGGTTAGGGTTAGGGTTAGGGTTAGGGACTTATGGTTAGGGTTAGGGTTAGGGTTATATCACTTTTCAGGTTTCCTGTTATAATAATTGAACAGGCAACACATATGTGAATTAGTTTACAAAGTTGTGCTTTGTGTTTCTGTTCTTTCAATGGAAACTTGTTTCTGTGCCGTACAGTGCGAGATAACACTTTTCAGTTTTCCTGTATTCCTAATTGAGCGAGCGACACACAGGTGATTCTGTTTAAGAGTAGTGCTTTGCTTTTCTGTTCTTTCGTTGGAAACTTGTTCTTGTGCTGTACAGTGAGATATATCACTTTTCACTTTTCCTGTATTCCTAATGGAGCGAGTGACACACATGTGATTTAGTTTACAAATTAGTGATTTTCTTTTTTCATTTGAAACTTGTTCCTGTGCTGTACAATATGATATATCACTTTTCAGTTTTCCTGTTATAATAATTGAACAGGCGACACGTATGTGAATTCGTTTACAAAGTTGTGCTTTGAGTTTCTGTTCTTTCGATGGAAACTTGTTCCTGTGCTGTGCAGTGCGTTATATCACTTTTCAGTTTTCCTGTTATAATAATTGAACAGGCGACACATATGTGAATTAGTTTACAAAGTTGTGCTTTGCATTTCTGTTCTTTCTTTGGAAACTTGTTTCTGTGCCATACAGTGCGCTTTAAAACTTTTCGGTTTTCCTGTATTCCTAATTGTGCGAGCGACACAAATGTGATTTAGTGTACAAAGTAGTGCTTTGGATTTCTGTTCTTCGGTTGGAAACTTGTTTCTGTGCTGTACAGTGTGATATATCAGTTTTCAGTTTTCCTGTTGTAATAATTGAATGGGCGATACGTATGTGATTTAGTTTACAAAGTTGTGCTTTGCTTTTCTGTTCTTTCGATGGAAACTTGTTTCTGTGCCGTACAGTGCAAGATAACACTTTTCGGTTTTCCTGTATTCTTAATTGAGCGAGTGACACACATGTGATTCAGTTTACAAAGTAGTGCTTTTCATTTACGTTCTTTCGTTGGAAACTTGTTCCTGTTAGGAATAAGTTAGGGTTAGGGTCAGGGTTAGGGTTAGGGTTGGAGGTTAGGGTTAGAGTTAGGGTTAGGGACTTAGGGTTAGGGTTAGGGTTAGGGTTATATCACTTTTCAGGTTTCCTGTTATAATAATTGAACAGGCAACACATATGTGAATTAGTTTACAAAGTTGTGCTTTGCGTTTCTGTTCTTTCAATGGAAACTTGTTTCTGTGCCGTACAGTGCGAGATAACACTTTTCTGTTTTCCTGTATTCCTAATTGAGCGAGCGACACACAGGTGATTCCGTTTAAGAGTAGTGCTTTGCTTTTCTGTTCTTTCGTTGGAAACTTGTTCTTGTGCTGTACAGTGAGATATATCACTTTTCAGTTTTCCTGTATTCCTAATGGAGCGAGTGACACACATGTGATTTAGTTTACAAATTAGTGATTTTCTTTTTTCATTTGAAACTTGTTCCTGTGCTGTACAATATGATATATCACTTTTCAGTTTTCCTGTTATAATAATTGAACAGGCGACACGTATGTGAATTCGTTTACAAAGTTGTGCTTTGAGTTTCTGTTCTTTCGATGGAAACTTGTTCCTGTGCTGTGCAGTGCGTTATATCACTTTTCAGTTTTCCTGTTATAATAATTGAACAGGGGACACGTATGTGAATTAGTTTACAAAGTTGTGCTTTGCATTTCTGTTCTTTCTTTGGAAACTTGTTTCTGTGCCATACAGTGCGCTTTAAAACTTTTCGGTTTTCCTGTATTCCTAATTGTGCGAGCGACACAAATGTGATTTAGTGTACAAAGTAGTGCTTTGGATTTCTGTTCTTCGGTTGGAAACTTGTTTCTGTGCTGTACAATGTGATATATCAGTTTTCAGTTTTCCTGTTGTAATAATTGAATGGGCGATACGTATGTGATTTAGTTTACAAAGTTGTGCTTTGCTTTTCTGTTCTTTCGATGGAAACTTGTTTCTGTGCCATACAGTGCAAGATAACAGTTTTCGGTTTTCCTGTATTCTTAATTGAGCGAGTGACACACATGTGATTCAGTTTACAAAGTAGTGCTTTTCATTTACGTTCTTTCGTTGGAAACTTGTTCCTGTTAGGAATAAGTTAGGGTTAGGGTCAGGGTTAGGGTTAAGGTTAGGGTTAGGGTTAGGTTAGGGCTCGGTAAGGGATAGGGTTAGGGTTAGGGTTAGGGTTAGGGTTAGGTTAGGGCTGGGTAAGGGATAGGGTTAGGGTTAGGGTTAGGGTTAGGGTTGGGGGTTAGGGTTAGGGTTAGGGTTAGGGACTTATGGTTAGGGTTAGGGTTAGGGTTATATCAC
Organism: Meriones unguiculatus; assembly: GCF_030254825.1. Taxonomy (NCBI): domain Eukaryota; kingdom Metazoa; phylum Chordata; class Mammalia; order Rodentia; family Muridae; genus Meriones; species Meriones unguiculatus. The sequence goes on along the minus strand of NW_026843646.1, from coordinate 11,810,493 downwards.
TTTTCAGGTTTCCTGTTATAATAATTGAACAGGCAACACATATGTGAATTAGTTTACAAAGTTGTGCTTTGCGTTTCTGTTCTTTCAATGGAAACTTGTTTCTGTGCCGTACAGTGCGAGATAACACTTTTCAGTTTTCCTGTATTCCTAATTGAGCGAGCGACACACAGGTGATTCTGTTTAAGAGTAGTGCTTTGCTTTTCTGTTCTTTCGTTGGAAACTTGTTCTTGTGCTGTACAGTGAGATATATCACTTTTCACTTTTCCTGTATTCCTAATGGAGCGAGTGACACACATGTGATTTAGTTTACAAATTAGTGATTTTCTTTTTTCATTTGAAACTTGTTCCTGTGCTGTACAATATGATATATCACTTTTCAGTTTTCCTGTTATAATAATTGAACAGGCGACACGTATGTGAATTCGTTTACAAAGTTGTGCTTTGAGTTTCTGTTCTTTTGATGGAAACTTGTTCCTGTGCTGTGCAGTGCGTTATATCACTTTTCAGTTTTCCTGTTATAATAATTGAACAGGCGACACGTATGTGAATTAGTTTACAAAGTTGTGCTTTGCATTTCTGTTCTTTCTTTGGAAACTTGTTTCTGTGCCATACAGTGCGCTTTAAAACTTTTCGGTTTTCCTGTATTCCTAATTGTGCGAGCGACACAAATGTGATTTAGTGTACAAAGTAGTGCTTTGGATTTCTGTTCTTCGGTTGGAAACTTGTTTCTGTGCTGTACAGTGTGATATATCAGTTTTCAGTTTTCCTGTTGTAATAATTGAATGGGCGATACGTATGTGATTTAGTTTACAAAGTTGTGCTTTGCTTTTCTGTTCTTTCGATGGAAACTTGTTTCTGTGCCGTACAGTGCAAGATAACACTTTTCGGTTTTCCTGTATTCTTAATTGAGCGAGTGACACACATGTGATTCAGTTTACAAAGTAGTGCTTTTCATTTACGTTCTTTCGTTGGAAACTTGTTCCTGTTAGGAATAAGTTAGGGTTAGGGTCAGGGTTAGGGTTAGGGTTGGAGGTTAGGGTTAGGGTTAGGGTTAGGGACTTAGGGTTAGGGTTAAGGTTAGGGTTATATCACTTTTCAGGTTTCCTGTTAAAATAATTGAACAGGCAACACATATGTGAATTAGTTTACAAAGTTGTGCTTTGCGTTTCTGTTCTTTCAATGGAAACTTGTTTCTGTGCCGTACAGTGCGAGATAACACTTTTCAGTTTTCCTGTATTCCTAATTGAGCGAGCGACACACACGTGATTCCGTTTAAGAGTAGTGCTTTGCTTTTCTGTTCTTTCGTTGGAAACTTGTTCTTGTGCTGTACAGTGAGATATATCACTTTTCAGTTTTCCTGTATTCCTAATGGAGCGAGTGATACACATGTGATTTAGTTTACAAATTAGTGATTTTCTTTTTTCATTTGAAACTTGTTCCTGTGCTGTACAATATGATATATCACTTTTCAGTTTTCCTGTTATAATAATTGAACAGGCGACACGTATGTGAATTCGTTTACAAAGTTGTGCTTTGAGTTTCTGTTCTTTCGATGGAAACTTGTTCCTGTGCTGTGCAGTGTGTTATATCGCTTTTCAGTTTTCCTGTTATAATAATTGAACAGGGGACACGTATGTGAATTAGTTTACAAAGTTGTGCTTTGCATTTCTGTTCTTTCTTTGGAAACTTGTTTCTGTGCCATACAGTGCGCTTTAAAACTTTTCGGTTTTCCTGTATTCCTAATTGTGTGAGCGACACAAATGTGATTTAGTGTACAAAGTAGTGCTTTGGATTTCTGTTCTTCGGTTGGAAACTTGTTTCTGTGCTGTACAGTGTGATATATCAGTTTTCAGTTTTCCTGTTGTAATAATTGAATGGGCGATACGTATGTGATTTAGTTTACAAAGTTGTGCTTTGCTTTTCTGTTCTTTCGATGGAAACTTGTTTCTGTGCCGTACAGTGCAAGATAACACTTTTCGGTTTTCCTGTATTCTTAATTGAGCGAGTGACACACATGTGATTCAGTTTACAAAGTAGTGCTTTTCATTTACGTTCTTTCGTTGGAAACTTGTTCCTGTTAGGAATAAGTTAGGGTTAGGGTCATGGTTAGGGTTAGGGTTAGGGTTAGGTTAGGGCTCGGTAAGGGATAGGGTTAGGGTTAGGGTTAGGGTTAGGGTTAGGGTTAGGGTTAGGTTAGGGCTGGGTAAGGGATAGGGTTAGGGTTAGGGTTAGGGTTAGGGTTAGGGTTAGGGTTAGGGTTGGGGGTTAGGGTTAGGGTTAGGGTTAGGGACTTATGGTTAGGGTTAGGGTTAGGGTTATATCACTTTTCAGGTTTCCTGTTATAATAATTGAACAGGCAACACATATGTGAATTAGTTTACAAAGTTGTGCTTTGCGTTTCTGTTCTTTCAATGGAAACTTGTTTCTGTGCCGTACAGTGCGAGATAACACTTTTCAGTTTTCCTGTATTCCTAATTGAGCGAGCGACACACAGGTGATTCCGTTTAAGAGTAGTGCTTTGCTTTTCTGTTCTTTCGTTGGAAACTTGTTCTTGTGCTGTACAGTGAGATATATCACTTTTCAGTTTTCCTGTATTCCTAATGGAGCGAGTGACACACATGTGATTTAGTTTACAAATTAGTGATTTTCTTTTTTCATTTGAAACTTGTTCCTGTGCTGTACAATATGATATATCACTTTTCAGTTTTCCTGTTATAATAATTGAACAGGCGACACGTATGTGAATTCGTTTACAAAGTTGTGCTTTGAGTTTCTGTTCTTTCGATGGAAACTTGTTCCTGTGCTGTGCAATGCATTATATCACTTTTCAGTTTTCCTGTTATAATAATTGAACAGGCGACACATATGTGAATTAGTTTACAAAGTTGTGCTTTGCGTTTCTGTTCTTTCGATGGAAACTTGTTCCTGTGCTGTGCAGTGCGTTATATCACTTTTCAGTTTTCCTGTTATAATAATTGAACAGGGGACACGTATGTGAATTAGTTTACAAAGTTGTGCTTTGCATTTCTGTTCTTTCTTTGGAAACTTGTTTCTGTGCCATACAGTGCGCTTTAAAACTTTTCGGTTTTCCTGTATTCCTAATTGTGCGAGCGACACAAATGTGATTTAGTGTACAAAGTAGTGCTTTGGATTTCTGTTCTTCGGTTGGAAACTTGTTTCTGTGCTGTACAGTGTGATATATCAGTTTTCAGTTTTCCTGTTGTAATAATTGAATGGGCGATACGTATGTGATTTAGTTTACAAAGTTGTGCTTTGCTTTTCTGTTCTTTCTATGGAAACTTGTTTCTGTGCCGTACAGTGCGAGATAACACTTTTCAGTTTTCCTGTATTCCTAATTGAGCGAGCGACACACAGGTGATTCCGTTTAAGAGTAGTGCTTTGCTTTTCTGTTCTTTCGTTGGAAACTTGTTCTTGTGCTGTACAGTGAGATATATCACTTTTCAGTTTTCCTGTATTCCTAATGGAGCGAGTGACACACATGTGATTTAGTTTACAAATTAGTGATTTTCATTTTTCATTTGAAACTTGTTCCTCTGCTGTACAATATGATATATCACTTTTTAGTTTTCCTGTTATAATAATTGAACAAGCGACACGTATGTGAATTCATTTACAAAGTTGTGCTTTGAGTTTCTGTTCTTTCGATGGAAACTTGTTCCTGTGCTGTGCAGTGCGTTATATCACTTTTCAGTTTTCCTGTTATAATAATTGAACAGGCGACACATATGTGAATTAGTTTACAAAGTTGTGCTTTGCGTTTCTGTTCTTTCGATGGAAACTTGTTCCTGTGCTGTGCAGTGCGTTATATCACTTTTCAGTTTTCCTGTTATAATAATTGAACAGGGGACACGTATGTGAATTAGTTTACAAAGTTGTGCTTTGCATTTCTGTTCTTTCTTTGGAAACTTGTTTCTGTGCCATACAGTGCGCTTTAAAACTTTTCGGTTTTCCTGTATTCCTAATTGTGCGAGCGACACAAATGTGATTTAGTGTACAAAGTAGTGCTTTGGATTTCTGTTCTTCGGTTGGAAACTTGTTTCTGTGCTGTACAGTGTGATATATCAGTTTTCAGTTTTCCTGTTGTAATAATTGAATGGGCGATACATATGTGATTTAGTTTACAAAGTTGTGCTTTGCTTTTCTGTTCTTTCGATGGAAACTTGTTTCTGTGCCATACAGTGCAAGATAACACTTTTCGGTTTTCCTGTATTCTTAATTGAGCGAGTGACACACATGTGATTCAGTTTTCAAAGTAGTGCTTTTCATTTACGTTCTTTCGTTGGAAACTTGTTCCTGTTAGGAATAAGTTAGGGTTAGGGTCAGGGTTAGGGTTAGGGTTAGGGTTAGGTTAGGGCTCGGTAAGGGATAGGGTTAGGGTTAGGGTTAGGGTTAGTTTAGGGCTGGGTAAGGGATAGGGTTAGGGTTAGGGTTAGGGTTAGGGTTGGGGGTTGGGGGTTAGGGTTAGGGTTAGGGTTAGGGACTTAGGGTTAGGGTTAGGGTTAGGGTTATATCACTTTTCAGGTTTCCTGTTATAATAATTGAACAGGCAACACATATGTGAATTAGTTTACAAAGTTGTGCTTTGCGTTTCTGTTCTTTCAATGGAAACTTGGTTCTGTGCCGTACAGTGCGAGATATCACTTTTCAGTTTTCCTGTATTCCTAATTGAGCGAGCGACACACAGGTGATTCCGTTTAAGAGTAGTGCTTTGCTTTTCTGTTCTTTCGTTGGAAACTTGTTCTTGTGCTGTACAGTGAGATATATCACTTTTCAGTTTTCCTGTATTCCTAATGGAGCGAGTGACACACATGTGATTTAGTTTACAAATTAGTGATTTTCTTTTTTCATTTGAAACTTGTTCCTGTGCTGTACAATATGATATATCACTTTTCAGTTTTCCTGTTATAATAATTGAACAGGGGACACGTATGTGAATTAGTTTACAAAGTTGTGCTTTGCATTTCTGTTCTTTCTTTGGAAACTTGTTTCTGTGCCATACAGTGCGCTTTAAAACTTTTCGGTTTTCCTGTATTCCTAATTGTGCGAGCGACACAAATGTGATTTAGTGTGCAAAGTAGTGCTTTGGATTTCTTTTCTTCGGTTGGAAACTTGTTTCTGTGCTGTACAGTGTGATATATCAGTTTTCAGTTTTCCTGTTGTAATAATTGAATGGGCGATACGTATGTGATTTAGTTTACAAAGTTGTGCTTTGCTTTTCTGTTCTTTCGATGGAAACTTGTTTCTGTGCTGTACGGTGCAAGATAACATTTTTCGGTTTTCCTGTATTCTTAATTGAGCGAGTGACACACATGTGATTCAGTTTACAAAGTAGTGCTTTTCATTTACGTTCTTTCGTTGGAAACTTGTTCCTGTTAGGAATAAGTTAGGGTTAGGGTCAGGGTTAGGGTTAGGGTTAGGGTTAGGTTAGGGCTCGGTAAGGGATAGGGTTAGGGTTAGGGTTAGGGTTAGGGTTAGGTTAGGGCTGGGTAAGGGATAGGGTTAGGGTTAGGGTTAGGGTTAGGGTTAGGGTTGGGGGTTAGGGTTAGGGTTAGGGTTAGGGACTTATGGTTAGGGTTAGGGTTAGGGTTATATCACTTTTCAGGTTTCCTGTTATAATAATTGAACAGGCAACACATATGTGAATTAGTTTACAAAGTTGTGCTTTGAGTTTCTGTTCTTTCGATGGAAACTTGTTCCTGTGCTGTGCAGTGCGTTATATCACTTTTCAGTTTTCCTGTTATAATAATTGAACAGGCGACACATATGTGAATTAGTTTACAAAGTTGTGCTTTGCGTTTCTGTTCTTTCGATGGAAACTTGTTCCTGTGCTGTGCAGTGCGTTATATCACTTTTCAGTTTTCCTGTTATAATAATTGAACAGGGGACACGTATGTGAATTAGTTTACAAAGTTGTGCTTTGCAGTTCTGTTCTTTCTATGGAAACTTGTTTCTGTGCCATACAGTGCGAGATAAAACTTTTCGGTTTTCCTTTATTCCTAATTGTGCGAGCGACACAAATGTGATTTAGTGTAAAAAGTAGTGCTTTGGATTTCTGTTCTTCGGTTGGAAACTTGTTTCTGTGCTGTGCAGTGTGATATATCAGTTTTCAGTTTTCCTGTTGTAATAATTGAATGGGCAATACGTATGTGATTTAGTTTACAAAGTTGTGCTTTGCTTTTCTGTTCTTTCGATGGAAACTTGTTTCTGTGCCGTACAGTGCAAGATAACACTTTTCGGTTTTCCTGTATTCTTAATTGAGCGAGTGACACACATGTGATTCAGTTTACAAAGTAGTGCTTTTCATTTACGTTCATTCGTTGGAAACTTGTTCCTGTTAGGAATAAGTTAGGGTTAGGGTCAGGGTTAGGGTTAGGGTTACGGTTAGGTTAGGGCTCGGTAAGGGATAGGGTTAGGGTTAGGGTTAGGGTTAGGGTTAGGTTAGGGCTGGGTAAGGGATAGGGTTAGGGTTAGGGTTAGGATTAGGGAATTAGGGTTAGGGTTAGGGTTATATCACTTTTCAGGTTTCCTGTTCTAATAATTGAACAGGCAACACATATGTGAATTAGTTTACAAAGCTGTGCTTTGCGTTTCTGTTCTTTCAATGGAAACTTGTTTCTGTGCCGTACAGTGCGAGATAACACTTTTCAGTTTTCCTGTATTCCTAATTGAGCGAGCGACACACAGGTGATTCCGTTTAAGAGTAGTGCTTTGCTTTTCTGTTCTTTCGTTGGAAACTTGTTCTTCTGCTGTACAGTGAGATATATCACTTTTCAGTTTTCCTGTATTCCTAATGGAGCGAGTGACACACATGTGATTTAGTTTACAAATTAGTGATTTTCTTTTTTCATTTGAAACTTGTTCCTGTGCTGTACAATATGATATATCACTTTTCAGTTTTCCTGTTATAAGAATTGAACAGGCGACACGTATGTGAATTCGTTTAAAAAGTTGTGCTTTGAGTTTCTGTTCTTTCGATGGAAACTTGTTCCTGTGCTGTGCAGTGCGTTATATCACTTTTCAGTTTTCCTGTTATAATAATTGAACAGGCGTAACATATGTGAATTAGTTTACAAAGTTGTGCTTTGCGTTTCTGTTCTTTCGATGGAAACTTGTTCCTGTGCTGTGCAGTGCGTTATATCACTTTTCAGTTTTCCTGTTATAATAATTGAACAGGGGACACGTATGTGAATTAGTTTACAAAGTTGTGCTTTGCATTTCTGTTCTTTCTTTGGAAACTTGTTTCTGTGCCATACAGTGCGCTTTAAAACTTTTCGGTTTTCCTGTATTCCTAATTGTGCGAGCGACACAAATGTGATTTAGTGTACAAAGTAGTGCTTTGGATTTCTGTTCTTCGGTTGGAAACTTGTTTCTGTGCTGTACAGTGTGATATATCAGTTTTCAGTTTTCCTGTTGTAATAATTGAATGGGCGATACGTATGTGATTTAGTGTACAAAGTTGTGCTTTGCTTTTCTGTTCTTTCGATGGAAACTTGTTTCTGTGCCATACAGTGCAAGATAACACTTTTCGGTTTTCCTGTATTCTTAATTGAGCGAGTGACACACATGTGATTCAGTTTACAAAGTAGTGCTTTTCATTTACGTTCTTTCGTTGGAAACTTGTTCCTGTTAGGAATAAGTTAGGGTTAGGGTCAGGGTTAGGGTTAGGGTTAGGGTTAGGTTAGGGCTCGGTAAGGGATAGGGTTAGGGTTAGGGTTAGGGTTAGGGTTAGGGTTAGGGTTAGGTTAGGGCTGGGTAAGGGATAGTGTTAGGGTTAGGGTTAGGGTTAGGGATAGGGTTGGGGGTTAGGGTTAGGGACTTATGGTTAGGGTTAGGGTTAGGGTTATATCACTTTTCAGGTTTCCTGTTATAATAATTGAACAGGCAACACATATGTGAATTAGTTTACAAAGTTGTGCTTTGCGTTTCTGTTCTTTCAATGGAAACTTGTTTCTGTGCCGTACAGTGCGAGATAACACTTTTCAGTTTTCCTGTATTCCTAATTGAGCGAGCGACACACAGGTGATTTCGTTTAAGAGTAGTCCTTTGCTTTTCTGTTCTTTCGTTGGAAACTTTTTCTTGTGCTGTATAGTGAGATATATCACTTTTCAGTTTTCCTGTATTCCTAATGGAGCGAGTGACACACATGTGATTTAGTTTACAAATTAGTGATTTTCTTTTTTCATTTGAAACTTGTTCCTGTGCTGTACAATATGATATATCACTTTTCAGTTTTCCTGTTATAAGAATTGAACAGGCGACACGTATGTGAATTCGTTTAAAAAGTTGTGCTTTGAGTTTCTGTTCTTTCGATGGAAACTTGTTCCTGTGCTGTGCAGTGCATTATATCACTTTTCAGTTTTCCTGTTATAATAATTGAACAGGCGACACATATGTGAATTAGTTTACAAAGTTGTGCTTTGCGTTTCTTTTCTTTCGATGGAAACTTGTTCCTGTGCTGTGCAGTGCGTTATATCACTTTTCAGTTTTCCTGTTATAATAATTGAACAGGGGACACGTATGTGAATTAGTTTACAAAGTTGTGCTTTGCAGTTCTGTTCTTTCTATGGAAACTTGTTTCTGTGCAATACAGTGCGAGATAAAACTTTTCGGTTTTCCTTTATTCCTAATTGTGCGAGCGACACAAATGTGATTTAGTGTACAAAGTAGTGCTTTGGATTTCTGTTCTTCGGTTGGAAACTTGTTTCTGTGCTGTGCAGCGTGATATATCAGTTTTCAGTTTTCCTGTTGTAATAATTGAATGGGCAATACGTATGTGATTTAGTTTACAAAGTTGTGCTTTGCTTTTCTGTTCTTTCGATGGAAACTTGTTTCTGTGCCGTACAGTGCAAGATAACACTTTTCAGTTTTCCTGTATTCTTAATTGAGCGAGTGACACACATGTGATTCAGTTTACAAAGTAGTGCTTTTCATTTACGTTCTATCGTTGGAAACTTGTTCCTGTTTGGAATAAGTTAGGGTTAGGGTCAGGGTTAGGGTTAGGTTAGGGCTCGGTAAGGGATAGTGTTAGGGTTAGGGTTAGGGTTAGGGTTAGGGTTGGGGGTTAGGTTTAGGGTTAGGGTTACGTACTTATGGTTAGGGTTAGGGTTAGGATTATATCACTTTTCAGGTTTCCTGTTATAATAATTGAACAGGCGACACATATGTGAATTAGTTTCCAATGCTGTGCTTTGTGTTTCTGTTCTTTCCATGGAAACTTGTTTCTGTGCCGTACAGTGCGAGATAACACTTTTCAGTTTTCCTGTATTCCTAATTGAGCGAGCGACACACAGGTGATTCCGTTTAAGAGTAGTGCTTTGCTTTTCTGTTCTTTCGTTGGAAACTTGTTCTTGTACTGTACAGTGAGATATATCACTTTTCAGT
>NW_026843646.1:11788591-11791091 GCF_030254825.1 Meriones unguiculatus | reverse complement strand
TTAGGGTTAGGGTTAGGGTTAGGGTTAGGGTTAGGGTTAGGTTAGGGCTGGGTAAGGGATAGGGTTAGGGTTAGGGTTAGGGTTAGGGTTAGGGTTGGGGGTTAGGGTTAGGGTTAGGGTTAGGGACTTATGGTTTGGGTTAGGGTTAGGGTTATATCACTTTTCAGGTTTCCTGTTATTATAATTGAACAGGCGACACATATGTGAATTAGTTTACAAAGCTGTGCTTTGCGTTTCTGTTCTTTCAATGGAAACTTGTTTCTGTGCCGTACAGTGCGAGATAACACTTTTCAGTTTTCCTGTATTCCTAATTGAGCGGGCGACACACAGGTGATTCCGTTTAAGAGTAGTGCTTTGCTTTTCTGTTCTTTCGTTGGAAACTTGTTCTTGTGCTGTACAGTGAGATATATCACTTTTCAGTTTTCCTGTATTCCTAATGGAGCGAGTGACACACATGTGATTTAGTTTACAAATTAGTGATTTTCTTTTTTGTTCTTTCATTTGAAACTTGTTCCTGTGCTGTACAATATGATATATCACTTTTCAGTTTTCCTGTTATGATAATTGAACAGGCGATACGTATGTGAATTCGTTTACAAAGTTGTGCTTTGAGTTTCTGTTCTTTCGATGGAAACTTGTTCCTGTGCTGTGCAGTGCGTTATATCACTTTTCAGTTTTCCTGTTATAATAATTGAACAGGCGACACATATGTGAGATTGTTTACAAAGTTGTGCTTTGCGTTTCTGTTCTTTCGATGGAAACTTGTTCCTGTGGTGTGCAGTGCGTTATATCACTTTTCAGTTTTCCTGTTATAATAATTGAACAGGAGACACGTATGTGAATTAGTTTACAAAGTTGTGCTTTGCAGTTCTGTTCTTTCTATGGAAACTTGTTTCTGTGCCATACAGTGCGAGATAAAACTTTTCGGTTTTCCTGTATTCCTAATTGTGCGAGCGACACAAATGTGATTTAGTGTACAAAGTAGTGCTTTGGATTTCTGTTCTTCGGTTGGAAACTTGTTTCTGTGCTGTGCAGTGTGATATATCAGTTTTCAGTTTTCCTGTTGTAATAATTGAATGGGCGATACGTATGTGATTTAGTTTACAAAGTTGTGCTTTGCTTTTCTGTTCTTTCGATGGAAACTTGTTTCTGTGCCGTACAGTGAGAGATAACACTTTTCGGTTTTCCTGTATTCTTAATTGAGCGAGTGACACACATGTGATTCAGTTTACAAAGTAGTGCTTTTCATTTACGTTCTTTCGTTGGAAACTTGTTCCTGTTAGGAATAAGTTAGGGTTAGGGTCAGGGTTAGGGTTAGGTTAGGGCTCGGTAAGGGATAGGGTTAGGGTTAGGGTTAGGGTTAGGTTAGGGCTGGGTAAGGGATAGGGTTAGGGTTGGGGTTAGGGTTAGGGTTGGGGGATAGGGTTAGGGTTATGGTTAGGGACTTATGGTTAGGGTTAGGGTTAGGGTTATATCACTTTTCAGGTTTCCTGTTATAATAATTGAACAGGCGACACATATGTGAATTAGTTTACAAAGCTGTGCTTTGCGTTTCTGTTCTTTCAATGGAAACTTGTTTCTGTGCCGTACAGTGCGAGATAACACTTTTCAGTTTTCCTGTATTCCTAATTGAGCGAGCGACACACAGGTGATTCCGTTTAAGAGTAGTGCTTTGCTTTTCTGTTCTTTCGTTGGAAACTTGTTCTTGTGCTGTACAGTGAGATATATCACTTTTCAGTTTTCCTGTATTCTTAATGGAGCGAGTGACACACATGTGATTTAGTTTACAAATTAGTGATTTTCTTTTTTCATTTGAAACTTGTTCCTGTGCTGTACAATATGATATATCACTTTTCAGTTTTCCTGTTATAATAATTGAACAGGCGATACGTATGTGAATTCGTTTACAAAGTTGTGCTTTGAGTTTCTGTTCTTTCGATGGAAACTTGTTCCTGTGCTGTGCAGTGCGTTATATCACTTTTCAGTTTTCCTGTTATAATAATTGAACAGGCGACACATATGTGAATTAGTTTACAAAGTTGTGCTTTGCGTTTCTGTTCATTCGATGGAAACTTGTTCCTGTGCTGTGCAGTGCGTTATATCACTTTTCAGTTTTCCTGTTATAATAATTGAACAGGGGACACGTATGTGATTTAGTTTACAAAGTTGTGCTTTGCAGTTCTGTTCTTTCTATGGAAACTTGTTTCTGTGCCATACAGTGCGAGATAAAACTTTTCGGTTTTCCTGTATTCCTAATTGTGCGAGCGACACAAATGTGATTTAGTGTACAAAGTAGTGCTTTGGATTTCTGTTCTTCGGTTGGAAACTTGTTTCTGTGCTGTGCAGTGTGATATATCAGTTTTCAGTTTTCCTGTTGTAATAATTGAATGGGCGATACCTATGTGATTTAGTTTACAAAGTTGTGCTTTGCTTTTCTGTTCTTTCGATGGAAACTTGTTTCTGTGCCGTACAGTGCAAGATAACACTTTTCAATTTTCCT
>NW_026843646.1:11678591-11786091 GCF_030254825.1 Meriones unguiculatus | reverse complement strand
TTCTTTCGTTGGAAACTTGTTCCTGTTAGGAATAAATTAGGGTTAGGGTCAGGGTTAGGGTTAGGGTTAGGTTAGGGCTCGGTAAGGGATAGGGTTAGGGTTTGGGTTAGGGTTAGGATTAGGGTTAGGGTTAGGGTTAGGTTAGGGCTGGGTAAGGGATAGGGTTAGGGTTAGGGTTAGGGTTAGGGTTGGGGGTTAGGGTTAGGGTTAGGGTTAGGGACTTATGGTTAGGGTTAGGGTTAGGGTTATATCACTTTTCAGGTTTCCTTTTATAATAATTGAACAGGCAACACATATGTGAATTAGTTTACAAAGTTGTGCTTTGCGTTTCTGTTCTTTCAATGGAAACTTGTTTCTGTGCCGTACAGTGCGAGATAACACTTTTCAGTTTTCCTGTATTCGTAATTGAGCGAGCGACACACAGGTGATTCCGTTTAAGAGTAGTGCTTTGCTTTTCTGTTCTTTCGTTGGAAACTTGTTCTTGTGCTGTACAGTGAGATATATCACTTTTCAGTTTTCCTGTATTCCTAATGGAGCGAGTGACACACATGTGATTTAGTTTACAAATTAGTGATTTTCTTTTTTCATTTGAAACTTGTTCCTGTGCTGTACAATATGATATATCACTTTTCAGTTTTCCTGTTATAATAATTGAACAGGCGACACGTATGTGAATTCGTTTACAAAGTTGTGCTTTGAGTTTCTGTTCTTTCGATGGAAACTTGTTCCTGTGCTGTGCAGTGCGTTATATCACTTTTCAGTTTTCCTGTTATAATAATTGAACAGGCGACACATATGTGAATTAGTTTACAAAGTTGTGCTTTGCGTTTCTGTTCTTTCGATGGAAACTTGTTCCTGTGCTGTGCAGTGCGTTATATCACTTTTCAGTTTTCCTGTTATAATAATTGAACAGGGGACACGTATGTGATTTAGTTTACAAAGTTGTGCTTTGCAGTTCTGTTCTCTCTATGGAAACTTGTTTCTGTGCCATACAGTGCGAGATAAAACTTTTCGGTTTTCCTGTATTCCTAATTGTGCGAGCGACACAAATGTGATTTAGTGTACAAAGTAGTGCTTTGGATTTCTGTTCTTCGGTTGGAAACTTGTTTCTGTGCTGTGCAGTGTGATATATCAGTTTTCAGTTTTCCTGTTGTAATAATTGAATGGGCGATACCTATGTGATTTAGTTTACAAAGTTGTGCTTTGCTTTTCTGTTCTTTCGATGGAAACTTGTTTCTGTGCCGTACAGTGCAAGATAACACTTTTCGGTTTTCCTGTATTCTTAATTGAGCGAGTGACACACATGTGATTCAGTTTACAAAGTAGTGCTTTGCATTTACGTTCTTTCGTTGGAAACTTGTTCCTGTTAGGAATAAGTTAGGGTTAGGGTCAGGGTTAGGGTTAGGGTTAGGGTTAGGTTAGGGCTGGGTAAGGGATAGGGTTAGGGTTAGGGTTAGGGTTAGGGTTAAGGTTAGGGTAAGGTTAGGGCTGGGTAAGGGATAGGATTAGAGTTACGTTTAGGGTTAGGGTTGGGGGTTAGGGTTAGGGTTAGGGTTAGGGTTAGGGACTTATGGTTAGGGTTAGGGTTAGGGTTATATCACTTTTCAGGTTTCCTGTTATAATAATTGAACAGGCAACACATATGTGAATTTGTTCACAAAGTTGTGCTTTGCGTTTCTGTTCTTTCAATGGAAACTTGTTTCTGTGCCGTACAGTGCGAGATAACACTTTTCAGTTTTCCTGTATTCCTAATTGAGCGAGCGACACACAGGTGATTTCGTTTAAGAGTAGTGCTTTGCTTTTCTGTTCTTTCGTTGGAAACTTGTTCTTGTGCTGTACAGTGAGATATATCACTTTTCATTTTCCTGTATTCCTAATGGAGCGAGTGACACACATGTGATTTAGTTTACAAATTAGTGATTTTCTTTTTTGTGTTTTCATTTGAAACTTGTTCCTGTGCTGTACAATATGATATATCACTTTTCAGTTTTCCTGTTATAATAATTGAACAGGGGACACGTATGTGAATTAGTTTACAAAGTTGTGCTTTGCAGTTCTGTTCTTTCTATGGAAACTTGTTTCTGTGCCATACAGTGCGAGATAAAACTTTTCGGTTTTCCTGTATTCCTAATTGTGCGAGCGACACAAATGTGATTTAGTGTACAAAGTAGTGCTTTGGATTTCGGTTCTTCGGTTGGAAACTTGCTTCTGTGCTGTGCAGTGTGATATATCAGTTTTCAGTTTTCCTGTTGTAATAATTGAATGGGCGATACGTATGTGATTTAGTTTACAAAGTTGTGCTTTGCTTTTCTGTTCTTTCGATGGAAACTTGTTTCTGTGCCGTACAGTGCAAGATAAGACTTTTCGGTTTTCCTGTATTCTTAATTGAGCGAGTGACACACATGTGATTCAGTTTACAAAGTAGTGCTTTTCATTTACGTTCTTTCGTTGGAAACTTGTTCCTGTTAGGAATGAGTTAGGGTTAGGGTCAGGGTTAGGGTTAGGGTTAGGGTTAGGTTAGGGCTCGGTAAGGGATAGGGTTAGTGTTAGGGTTAGGGTTAGGGTCAGGTTAGGGCTGGGTAAGGGATAGGGTTAGGGTTAGGGTTAGGGTTAGGGTTGGGGGTTAGGGTTAGGGTTTGGGTTAGGGACTTATGGTTAGGGTTAGCGTTAGGGTTATATCACTTTTCAGGTTTCCTGTTATAATAATTGAACAGGCAACACATATGTGAATTAGTTTACAAAGCTGTGCTTTGCGTTTCTGTTCTTTCAATGGAAACTTGTTTCTGTGCCGTACAGTGCGAGATAACACTTTTGAGTTTTCCTGTATTCCTAATTGAGCGAGCGACACACAGGTGATTCCGTTTAAGAGTAGTGCTTTGCTTTTCTGTTCTTTCGTTGGAAACTTGTTCTTGTGCTGTACAGTGAGATATATCACTTTTCAGTTTTCCTGTATTCCTAATGGAGCGAGTGACACACATGTGATTTAGTTTACAAATTTGTGATTTTCTTTTTTGTTCTTTCATTTGAAACTTGTTCCTGTGCTGTACAATATGATATATCACTTTTCAGTTTTCCTGTTATAATAATTGAACAGGCGATACGTATGTGAATTCGTTTACAAAGTTGTGCTTTGAGTTTCTGTTCTTTCGATGGAAACTTGTTCCTGTGCTGTGCAGTGCGTTATATCACTTTTCAGTGTTCCTGTTATAATAATTGAACAGGCGACACATATGTGAATTAGTTTACAAAGTTGTCCTTTGCGTTTCTGTTCTTTCGATGGAAACTTGTTCCTGTGCTGTGCAGTGCGTTATATCACTTTTCAGTTTTCCTGTTATAATAATTGAACAGGGGACACGTATGTGAATTAGTTTACAAAGTTGTGCTTTGCATTTCTGTTCTTTCTTTGGAAACTTGTTTCTGTGCCATACAGTGCGCTTTAAAACTTTTCGGTTTTCCTGTATTCCTAATTGTGCGAGCGACACAAATGTGATTTAGTGTACAAAGTAGTGCTTTGGATTTCTGTTCTTCGGTTGGAAACTTGTTTCTGTGCTGTACAGTGTGATATATCAGTTTTCAGTTTTCCTGTTGTAATAATTGAATGGGCGATACGTATGTGATTTAGTTTACAAAGTTGTGCTTTGCTTTTCTGTTCTTTCGATGGAAACTTGTTTCTGTGCCGTACAGTGCAAGATAACACTTTTCGGTTTTCCTGTATTCTTAATTGAGCGAGTGACACACATGTGATTCAGTTTACAAAGTAGTGCTTTTCATTTACGTTCTTTCGTTGGAAACTTGTTCCTGTTAGGAATAAGTTAGGGTTAGGGTCAGGGTTAGGGTTAGGGTTAGGTTAGGGCTCGGTAAGGGATAGGGTTAGGGTTTGGGTTAGGGTTAGGATTAGGGTTAGGGTTAGGGTTAGGTTAGGGCTGGGTAAGGGATAGGGTTAGGGTTAGGGTTAGGGTTAGGGTTGGGGGTTAGGGTTAGGGTTAGGGTTAGGGACTTATGGTTAGGGTTAGGGTTAGGGTTATATCACTTTTCAGGTTTCCTGTTATAATAATTGAACAGGCAACACATATGTGAATTAGTTTACAAAGTTGTGCTTTGCGTTTCTGTTCTTTCAATGGAAACTTGTTTCTGTGCCTTACAGTGCGAGATAACACTTTTCAGTTTTCCTGTATTCGTAATTGAGCGAGCGACACACAGGTGATTTAGTTTACAAATTAGTGATTTTCTTTTTTCATTTGAA
The DNA here is from genome assembly GCF_030254825.1 of Meriones unguiculatus. Lineage (NCBI taxonomy): Eukaryota > Metazoa > Chordata > Mammalia > Rodentia > Muridae > Meriones > Meriones unguiculatus. The sequence goes on along the minus strand of NW_026843646.1, from coordinate 11,781,848 downwards.
ACTTGTTCCTGTGCTGTACAATATGATATATCACTTTTCAGTTTTCCTGTTATAATAATTGAACAGGCGACACGTATGTGAATTCGTTTACAAAGTTGTGCTTTGCGTTTCTGTTCTTTCGATGGAAACTTGTTCCTGTGCTGTGCAGTGCGTTATATCACTTTTCAGTTTTCCTGTTATAATAATTGAACAGGGGACACGTATGTGAATTAGTTTACAAAGTTGTGCTTTGCAGTTCTGTTCTTTCTATGGAAACTTGTTTCTGTGCCATACAGTGCGAGATAAAACTTTTCGGTTTTCCTGTATTCCTAATTGTGCGAACGACACAAATGTGATTTAGTGTACAAAGTAGTGCTTTGGATTTCTGTTCTTCGGTTGGAAACTTGCTTCTGTGCTGTGCAGTGTGATATATCAGTTTTCAGTTTTCCTGTTGTAATAATTGAATGGGCGATACGTATGTGATTTAGTTTACAAAGTTGTGCTTTGCTTTTCTGTTCTTTCGATGGAAACTTGTTTCTGTGCCGTACAGTGCAAGATAACACTTTTCGGTTTTCCTGTATTCTTAATTGAGCGAGTGACACATATGTGATTCAGTTTACAAAGTAGTGCTTTTCATTTACGTTCTTTCGTTGGAAAATTGTTCCTGTTAGGAATAAGTTAGGGTTAGGGTCAGGGTTAGGGTTAGGTTAGGGCTCGGTAAGGGATAGGGTTAGGGTTAGGGTTAGGGTTAGGTTAGGGCTGGGTAAGGGATAGGGTTAGGGTTAGGGTTAGGGTTAGGGTTGGGGGTTAGGGTTAGGGTTAGGGTTAGGGACTTATGGTTAGGGTTAGGGTTAGGGTTATATCACTTTTCAGGTTTCCTGTTATAATAATTGAACAGGCGACACATATGTGAATTAGTTTACAAAGCTGTGCTTTGCGTTTCTGTTCTTTCAATGGAAACTTGTTTCTGTGCCGTACAGTGCGAGATAACATTTTCAGTTTTCCTGTATTCCTAATTGAGCGAGCGACACACAGGTGATTCCGTTTAAGAGTAGTGCTTTGCTTTTCTGTTCTTTCGTTGGAAACTTGTTCTTGTGCTGTACAGTGAGATATATCACTTTTCAGTTTTCCTTTATTCTTAATGGAGCGAGTGACACACATGTGATTTAGTTTACAAATTAGTGATTTTCTTTTTTCATTTGAAACTTGTTCCTGTGCTGTACAATATGATATATCACTTTTCAGTTTTCCTGTTATAATAATTGAACAGGCGATACGTATGTGAATTCGTTTACAAAGTTGTGCTTTGAGTTTCTGTTCTTTCGATGGAAACTTCTTCCTGTGCTGTGCAGTGCGTTATATCACTTTTCAGTTTTCCTGTTATAATAATTGAACAGGCGACACTTATGTGAATTAGTTTACAAAGTTGTGCTTTGCGTTTCTGTTCTTTCGATGGAAACTTGTTCCTGTGCTGTGCAGTGCGTTATATCACTTTTCAGTTTTCCTGTTATAATAATTGAACAGGGGACACGTATGTGATTTAGTTTACAAAGTTGTGCTTTGCAGTTCTGTTCTTTCTATGGAAACTTGTTTCTGTGCCATACAGTGCGAGATAAAACTTTTCGGTTTTCCTGTATTCCTAATTGTGCGAGCGACACAAATGTGATTTAGTGTACAAAGTAGTGCTTTGGATTTCTGTTCTTCGGTTGGAAACTTGTTTCTGTGCTGTGCAGTGTGATATATCAGTTTTCAGTTTTCCTGTTGTAATAATTGAATGGGCGATACGTATGTGATTTAGTTTACAAAGTTGTGCTTTGCTTTTCTGTTCTTTCGATGGAAACTTGTTTCTGTGCCGTACAGTGCAAGATAACACTTTTCGGTTTTCCTGTATTCTTAATTGAGCGAGTGACACACATGTGATTCAGTTTACAAAGTAGTGCTTTGCATTTACGTTCTTTCGTTGGAAACTTGTTCCTGTTAGGAATAAGTTAGGGTTAGGGTCAGGGTTAGGGTTAGGGTTAGGGTTAGGTTAGGGCTGGGTAAGGGATAGGGTTAGGGTTAGGGTTAGGGTTAGGGTTATGTTAGGGTAAGGTTAGGGCTGGGTAAGGGATAGGGTTAGAGTTAGGGTTAGGGTTAGGGTTGGGTGTTAGGGTTAGGGTTAGGGTTAGGGTTAGGGTTAGGGACTTATGGTTAGGGTTAGGGTTAGGGTTATATCACTTTTCAGGTTTTTTGTTATAATAATTGAACAGGCAACACATATGTGAATTAGTTTACAAAGCTGTGCTTTGCATTTCTGTTCTTTCAATGGAAACTTGTTTCTGTGCCGTACAGTGCGAGATAACACTTGTCAGTTTTCCTGTATTCCTAATTGAGCGAGTGACACACAGGTGATTCCGTTTAAGAGTAGTGCTTTGCTTTTCTGTTCTTTCGATGGAAACTTGTTCTTGTGCTGTACAGTGAGATATATCACTTTTCAGTTTTCCTGTATTCCTAATGGAGCGAGTGACACACATGTGATTTAGTTTACAAATTAGTGATTTTATTTTTTGTTCTTTCATTTGAAACTTGTTCCTGTGCTGTACAATATGATATATCACTTTTCAGTTTTCCTGTTATGATAATTGAACAGGCGATACGTATGTGAATTCGTTTACAAAGTTGTGCTTTGAGTTTCTGTTCTATCGATGGAAACTTGTTCCTGTGCTGTGCAGTGCGTTATATCACTTTTCAGTTTTCCTGTTATAATAATTGAACAGGGGACACGTATGTGAATTAGTTTACAAAGTTGTGCTTTGCAATTCTGTTCTTTCTTTGGAAACTTGTTTCTGTGCCATACAGTGCGCTTTAAAACTTTTCGGTTTTCCTGTATTCCTAATTGTGCGAGCGACACAAATGTGATTTAGTGTACAAAGTAGTGCTTTGGATTTCTGTTCTTCGGTTGGAAACTTGTTTCTGTGCTGTACAGTGTGATATATCAGTTTTCAGTTTTCCTGTTGTAATAATTGAATGGGCGATACGTATGTGATTTAGTTTACAAAGTTGTGCTTTGCTTTTCTGTTCTTTCGATGGAAACTTGTTTCTGTGCCGTACAGTGCAAGATAACACTTTTCGGTTTTCCTGTATTCTTAATTGAGCGAGTGACACACATGTGATTCAGTTTACAAAGTAGTGCTTTTCATTTACGTTCTTTCGTTGGATACTTGTTCCTGTTAGGAATAAGTTAGGGTTAGGGTCAGGGTTAGGGTTAGGGTTAGATTAGGGCTCGGTAAGGGATAGGGTTAGGGTTAGGGTTAGGGTTAGGTTAGGGCTGGGTAAGGGATAGGGTTAGGGTTAGGGTTAGGGTTAGGGTTAGGGTTGGGGGTTAGGGTTAGGGTTAGGGTTACGGACTTATGGTTAGGGTTAGGGTTAGGGTTATATCACTTTTCAGGTTTCCTGTTATAATAATTGAACAGGCAACACATATGTGAATTAGTTTACAAAGCTGTGCTTTGCGTTTCTGTTCTTTCAATGGAAACTTGTTTCTGTGCCGTACAGTGCGAGATAACACTTTTGAGTTTTCCTGTATTCCTAATTGAGCGAGCGACACACAGGTGATTCCGTTTAAGAGTAGTGCTTTGCTTTTCTGTTCTTTCGTTGGAAACTTGTTCTTGTGCTGTACAGTGAGATATATCACTTTTCAGTTTTCCTGTATTCCTAATGGAGCGAGTGACACACATGTGATTTAGTTTACAAATTAGTGATTTTCTTTTTTGTTCTTTCATTTGAAACTTGTTCCTGTGCTGTACAATATGATATATCACTTTTCAGTTTTCCTGTTATAATAATTGAACAGGCGATACGTATGTGAATTCGTTTACAAAGTTGTGCTTTGAGTTTCTGTTCTTTCGATGGAAACGTGTTCCTGTGCTGTGCAGTGCGTTATATCACTTTTCAGTTTTCCTGTTATAATAATTGAACAGGCGACACATATGTGAATTAGTTTACAAAGTTGTGCTTTGCATTTCTGTTCTTTCGATGGAAACTTGTTCCTGTGCTGTGCAGTGCGTTATATCACTTTTCAGTTTTCCTGTTATAATAATTGAACAGGGGACACGTATGTGAATTAGTTTACAAAGTTGTGCTTTGCATTTCTGTTCTTTCTTTGGAAACTTGTTTCTGTGCCATACAGTGCGATTTAAAACTTTTCGGTTTTCCTGTATTCCTAATTGTGCGAGCGACACAAATGTGATTTAGTGTACAAAGTAGTGCTTTGGATTTCTGTTCTTTGGTTGGAAACTTGTTTCTGTGCTGTACAGTGTGATATATCAGTTTTCAGTTTTCCTGTTGTAATAATTGAATGGGCGATACGTATGTGATTTAGTTTACAAAGTTGTGCTTTGCTTTTCTGTTCTTTTGATGGAAACTTGTTACTGTGCCGTACAGTGTAAGATAACACTTTTCGGTTTTCCTGTATTCTTAATTGAGCGAGTGACACACATGTGATTCAGTTTACAAAGTAGTGCTTTTCATTTACGTTCTTTCGTTGGAAACTTGTTCCTGTTAGGAATAAGTTAGGGTTAGGGTCAGGGTTAGGGTTAGGGTTAGGTTAGGGCTCGGTAAGGGATAGGGTTAGGGTTTGGGTTAGGGTTAGGGTTAGGGTTAGGGTTAGGGTTAGGTTAGGGCTGGGTAAGGGATAGGGTTAGGGTTAGGGTTAGGGTTAGGGTTAGGGTTGGGGGTTAGGGTTAGGGTTAGGGTTAGGGACTTATGGTTAGGGTTAGGGTTAGGGTTATATCACTTTTCAGGTTTCCTGTTATAATAATTGAACAGGCAACACATATGTGAATTAGTTAACAAAGTTGTGCTTTGCGTTTCTGTTCTTTCAATGGAAACTTGTTTCTGTGCCGTACAGTGCGAGATAACACTTTTCAGTTTTCCTGTATTCGTAATTGAGCGAGCGACACACAGGTGATTCCGTTTAAGAGTAGTGCTTTGCTTTTCTGTTCTTTCGTTGGAAACTTGTTCTTGTGCTGTACAGTGAGATATATCACTTTTCAGTTTTCCTGTATTCCTAATGGAGCGAGTGACACACATGTGATTTAGTTTACAAATTAGTGATTTTCTTTTTTCATTTGAAACTTGTTCCTGTGCTGTACAATATGATATATCACTTTTCAGTTTTCCTGTTATGATAATTGAACAGGCGACACGTATGTGAATTCATTTACAAAGTTGTGCTTTGCGTTTCTGTTCTTTCGATGGAAACTTGTTCCTGTGCTGTGCAGTGCGTTATATCACTTTTCAGTTTTCCTGTTATAATAATTGAACAGGGGACACGTATGTGAATTAGTTTACAAAGTTGTGCTTTGCAGTTCTGTTCTTTCTATGGAAACTTGTTTCTGTGCCATACAGTGCGAGATAAAACTTTTCGGTTTTCCTGTATTCCTAATTGTGCGAGCGACACAAATGTGATTTAGTGTACAAAGTAGTGCTTTGGATTTCTGTTCTTCGGTTGGAAACTTGTTTCTGTGCTGTGCAGTGTGATATATCAGTTTTCAGTTTTCCTGTTGTAATAATTGAATGGGCGATACGTATGTGATTTAGTTTACAAAGTTGTGCTTTGCTTTTCTGTTCTTTCGATGGAAACTTGTTTCTGTGCCGTACAGTGCAAGATAACACTTTTCGGTTTTCCTGTATTCTTAATTGAGCGAGTGACACACATGTGATTCAGTTTACAAAGTAGTGCTTTGCATTTACGTTCTTTCGTTGGAAACTTGTTCCTGTTAGGAATAAGTTAGGGTTAGGGTCAGGGTTAGGGTTAGGGTTAGGGTTAGGTTAGGGCTGGGTAAGGGATAGGGTTAGGGTTAGGGTTAGGGTTAGGGTTAAGGTTAGGGTAAGGTTAGGGCTGGGTAAGGGATAGGGTTAGAGTTACGTTTAGGGTTAGGGTTGGGGGTTAGGGTTAGGGTTAGGGTTAGGGACTTATGGTTAGGGTTAGGGTTAGGGTTATATCACTTTTCAGGTTTCCTGTTATAATAATTGAACAGGCAACACATATGTGAATTTGTTCACAAAGTTGTGCTTTGCGTTTCTGTTCTTTCAATGGAAACTTGTTTCTGTGCCGTACAGTGCGAGATAACACTTTTCAGTTTTCCTGTATTCCTAATTGAGCGAGCGACACACAGGTGATTTCGTTTAAGAGTAGTGCTTTGCTTTTCTGTTCTTTCGTTGGAAACTTGTTCTTGTGCTGTACAGTGAGATATATCACTTTTCATTTTCCTGTATTCCTAATGGAGCGAGTGACACACATGTGATTTAGTTTACAAATTATTGATTTTCTTTTTTGTTCTTTCATTTGAAACTTGTTCCTGTGCTGTACAATATGATATATCACTTTTCAGTTTTCCTGTTATAATAATTGAACAGGGGACACGTATGTGAATTAGTTTACAAAGTTGTGCTTTGCAGTTCTGTTCTTTCTATGGAAACTTGTTTCTGTGCCATACAGTGCGAGATAAAACTTTTCGGTTTTCCTGTATTCCTAATTGTGCGAGCGACACAAATGTGATTTAGTGTACAAAGTAGTGCTTTGGATTTCTGTTCTTCGGTTGGAAACTTGCTTCTGTGCTGTGCAGTGTGATATATCAGTTTTCAGTTTTCCTGTTGTAATAATTGAATGGGCGATACGTATGTGATTTAGTTTACAAAGTTGTGCTTTGCTTTTCTGTTCTTTCGATGGAAACTTGTTTCTGTGCCGTACAGTGCAAGATAACACTTTTCGGTTTTCCTGTATTCTTAATTGAGCGAGTGACACACATGTGATTCAGTTTACAAAGTAGTGCTTTTCATTTACGTTCTTTCGTTGGAAACTTGTTCCTGTTCGGAATGAGTTAGGGTTAGGGTCAGGGTTAGGGTTAGGGTTAGGGTTAGGTTAGGGCTCGGTAAGGGATAGGGTTAGGGTTAGGGTTAGGGTTAGGGTTAGGTTAGGGCTGGGTAAGGGATAGGGTTAGGGTTAGGGTTAGGGTTAGTGTTGGGGGTTAGGGTTAGGGTTTGGGTTAGGGACTTATGGTTAGGGTTAGGGTTAGGGTTATATCACTTTTCAGGTTTCCTGTTATAATAATTGAACAGGCAACACATATGTGAATTAGTTTACAAAGCTGTGCTTTGCGTTTCTGTTCTTTCAATGGAAACTTGTTTCTGTGCCGTACAGTGCGAGATAACACTTTTGAGTTTTCCTGTATTCCTAATTGAGCGAGCGACACACAGGTGATTCCGTTTAAGAGTAGTGCTTTGCTTTTCTGTTCTTTCGTTGGAAACTTGTTCTTGTGCTGTACAGTGAGATATATCACTTTTCAGTTTTCCTGTATTCCTAATGGAGCGAGTGACACACATGTGATTTAGTTTACAAATTAGTGATTTTCTTTTTTGTTCTTTCATTTGAAACTTGTTCCTGTGCTGTACAATATGATATATCACTTTTCAGTTTTCCTGTTATAATAATTGAACAGGCGATACGTATGTGAATTCGTTTACAAAGTTGTGCTTTGAGTTTCTGTTCTTTCGATGGAAACGTGTTCCTGTGCTGTGCAGTGCGTTATATCACTTTTCAGTTTTCCTGTTATAATAATTGAACAGTCGACACATATGTGAATTAGTTTACAAAGTTGTGCTTTGCATTTCTGTTCTTTCGATGGAAACTTGTTCCTGTGCTGTGCAGTGCGTTATATCACTTTTCAGTTTTCCTGTTATAATAATTGAACAGGGGACACGTATGTGAATTAGTTTACAAAGTTGTGCTTTGCATTTCTGTTCTTTCTTTGGAAACTTGTTTCTGTGCCATACAGTGCGATTTAAAACTTTTCGGTTTTCCTGTATTCCTAATTGTGCGAGCGACACAAATGTGATTTAGTGTACAAAGTAGTGCTTTGGATTTCTGTTCTTCGGTTGGAAACTTGTTTCTGTGCTGTACAGTGTGATATATCAGTTTTCAGTTTTCCTGTTGTAATAATTGAATGGGCGATACGTATGTGATTTAGTTTACAAAGTTGTGCTTTGCTTTTCTGTTCTTTTGATGGAAACTTGTTACTGTGCCGTACAGTGTAAGATAACACTTTTCGGTTTTCCTGTATTCTTAATTGAGCGAGTGACACACATGTGATTCAGTTTACAAAGTAGTGCTTTTCATTTACGTTCTTTCGTTGGAAACTTGTTCCTGTTAGGAATAAGTTAGGGTTAGGGTCAGGGTTAGGGTTAGGGTTAGGTTAGGGCTCGGTAAGGGATAGGGTTAGGGTTTGGGTTAGGGTTAGGGTTAGGGTTAGGGTTAGGGTTAGGTTAGGGCTGGGTAAGGGATAGGGTTAGGGTTAGGGTTAGGGTTAGGGTTAGGGTTGGGGGTTAGGGTTAGGGTTAGGGTTAGGGACTTATGGTTAGGGTTAGGGTTAGGGTTATATCACTTTTCAGGTTTCCTGTTATAATAATTGAACAGGCAACACATATGTGAATTAGTTAACAAAGTTGTGCTTTGCGTTTCTGTTCTTTCAATGGAAACTTGTTTCTGTGCCGTACAGTGCGAGATAACACTTTTCAGTTTTCCTGTATTCGTAATTGAGCGAGCGACACACAGGTGATTCCGTTTAAGAGTAGTGCTTTGCTTTTCTGTTCTTTCGTTGGAAACTTGTTCTTGTGCTGTACAGTGAGATATATCACTTTTCAGTTTTCCTGTATTCCTAATGGAGCGAGTGACACACATGTGATTTAGTTTACAAATTAGTGATTTTCTTTTTTCATTTGAAACTTGTTCCTGTGCTGTACAATATGATATATCACTTTTCAGTTTTCCTGTTATGATAATTGAACAGGCGACACGTATGTGAATTCATTTACAAAGTTGTGCTTTGCGTTTCTGTTCTTTCGATGGAAACTTGTTCCTGTGCTGTGCAGTGCGTTATATCACTTTTCAGTTTTCCTGTTATAATAATTGAACAGGGGACACGTATGTGAATTAGTTTACAAAGTTGTGCTTTGCAGTTCTGTTCTTTCTATGGAAACTTGTTTCTGTGCCATACAGTGCGAGATAAAACTTTTCGGTTTTCCTGTATTCCTAATTGTGCGAGCGACACAAATGTGATTTAGTGTACAAAGTAGTGCTTTGGATTTCTGTTCTTCGGTTGGAAACTTGTTTCTGTGCTGTGCAGTGTGATATATCAGTTTTCAGTTTTCCTGTTGTAATAATTGAATGGGCGATACGTATGTGATTTAGTTTACAAAGTTGTGCTTTGCTTTTCTGTTCTTTCGATGGAAACTTGTTTCTGTGCCGTACAGTGCAAGATAACACTTTTCGGTTTTCCTGTATTCTTAATTGAGCGAGTGACACACATGTGATTCAGTTTACAAAGTAGTGCTTTGCATTTACGTTCTTTCGTTGGAAACTTGTTCCTGTTAGGAATAAGTTAGGGTTAGGGTCAGGGTTAGGGTTAGGGTTAGGGTTAGGTTAGGGCTGGGTAAGGGATAGGGTTAGGGTTAGGGTTAGGGTTAGGGTTAAGGTTAGGGTAAGGTTAGGGCTGGGTAAGGGATAGGGTTAGAGTTACGTTTAGGGTTAGGGTTGGGGGTTAGGGTTAGGGTTAGGGTTAGGGACTTATGGTTAGGGTTAGGGTTAGGGTTATATCACTTTTCAGGTTTCCTGTTATAATAATTGAACAGGCAACACATATGTGAATTTGTTCACAAAGTTGTGCTTTGCGTTTCTGTTCTTTCAATGGAAACTTGTTTCTGTGCCGTACAGTGCGAGATAACACTTTTCAGTTTTCCTGTATTCCTAATTGAGCGAGCGACACACAGGTGATTTCGTTTAAGAGTAGTGCTTTGCTTTTCTGTTCTTTCGTTGGAAACTTGTTCTTGTGCTGTACAGTGAGTTATATCACTTTTCATTTTCCTGTATTCCTAATGGAGCGAGTGACACACATGTGATTTAGTTTACAAATTATTGATTTTCTTTTTTGTTCTTTCATTTGAAACTTGTTCCTGTGCTGTACAATATGATATATCACTTTTCAGTTTTCCTGTTATAATAATTGAACAGGGGACACGTATGTGAATTAGTTTACAAAGTTGTGCTTTGCAGTTCTGTTCTTTCTATGGAAACTTGTTTCTGTGCCATACAGTGCGAGATAAAACTTTTCGGTTTTCCTGTATTCCTAATTGTGCGAGCGACACAAATGTGATTTAGTGTACAAAGTAGTGCTTTGGATTTCTGTTCTTCGGTTGGAAACTTGCTTCTGTGCTGTGCAGTGTGATATATCAGTTTTCAGTTTTCCTGTTGTAATAATTGAATGGGCGATACGTATGTGATTTAGTTTACAAAGTTGTGCTTTGCTTTTCTGTTCTTTCGATGGAAACTTGTTTCTGTGCCGTACAGTGCAAGATAACACTTTTCGGTTTTCCTGTATTCTTAATTGAGCGAGTGACACACATGTGATTCAGTTTACAAAGTAGTGCTTTTCATTTACGTTCTTTCGTTGGAAACTTGTTCCTGTTCGGAATGAGTTAGGGTTAGGGTCAGGGTTAGGGTTAGGGTTAGGGTTAGGTTAGGGCTCGGTAAGGGATAGGGTTAGGGTTAGGGTTAGGGTTAGGGTTAGGTTAGGGCTGGGTAAGGGATAGGGTTAGGGTTAGGGTTAGGGTTAGTGTTGGGGGTTAGGGTTAGGGTTTGGGTTAGGGACTTATGGTTAGGGTTAGGGTTAGGGTTATATCACTTTTCAGGTTTCCTGTTATAATAATTGAACAGGCAACACATATGTGAATTAGTTTACAAAGCTGTGCTTTGCGTTTCTGTTCTTTCAATGGAAACTTGTTTCTGTGCCGTACAGTGCGAGATAACACTTTTGAGTTTTCCTGTATTCCTAATTGAGCGAGCGACACACAGGTGATTCCGTTTAAGAGTAGTGCTTTGCTTTTCTGTTCTTTCGTTGGAAACTTGTTCTTGTGCTGTACAGTGAGATATATCACTTTTCAGTTTTCCTGTATTCCTAATGGAGCGAGTGACACACATGTGATTTAGTTTACAAATTAGTGATTTTCTTTTTTGTTCTTTCATTTGAAACTTGTTCCTGTGCTGTACAATATGATATATCACTTTTCAGTTTTCCTGTTATAATAATTGAACAGGCGACACATATGTGAATTAGTTTACAAAGTTGTGCTTTGCGTTTCTGTTCTTTCGATGGAAACTTGTTCCTGTGCTGTGCAGTGCGTTATATCACTTTTCAGTTTTCCTGTTATAATAATTGAACAGGGGACACGTATGTGAATTAGTTTACAAAGTTGTGCTTTGCATTTCTGTTCTTTCTTTGGAAACTTGTTTCTGTGCCATACAGTGCGAGATAAAACTTTTCGGTTTTCCTGTATTCCTAATTGTGCGAGCGACACAAATGTGATTTAGTGTACAAAGTAGTGCTTTGGATTTCTGTTCTTCGGTTGGAAACTTGTTTCTGTGCTGTACAGTGTGATATATCAGTTTTCAGTTTTCCTGTTGTAATAATTGAATGGGCGATACGTATGTGATTTAGTTTACAAAGTTGTGCTTTGCTTTTCTGTTCTTTTGATGGAAACTTGTTACTGTGCCGTACAGTGCAAGATAACACTTTTCGGTTTTCCTGTATTCTTAATTGAGCGAGTGACACACATGTGATTCAGTTTACAAAGTAGTGCTTTTCATTTACGTTCTTTCGTTGGAAACTTGTTCCTGTTAGGAATAAGTTAGGGTTAGGGTCAGGGTTAGGGTTAGGGTTAGGTTAGGGCTCGGTAAGGGATAGGGTTAGGGTTTGGGTTAGGGTTAGGGTTAGGGTTAGGGTTAGGGTTAGGTTAGGGCTGGGTAAGGGATAGGGTTAGGGTTAGGGTTAGGGTTAGGGTTAGGGTTGGGGGTTAGGGTTAGGGTTAGGGTTAGGGACTTATGGTTAGGGTTAGGGTTAGGGTTATATCACTTTTCAGGTTTCCTGTTATAATAATTGAACAGGCAACACATATGTGAATTAGTTAACAAAGTTGTGCTTTGCGTTTCTGTTCTTTCAATGGAAACTTGTTTCTGTGCCGTACAGTGCGAGATAACACTTTTCAGTTTTCCTGTATTCGTAATTGAGCGAGCGACACACAGGTGATTCCGTTTAAGAGTAGTGCTTTGCTTTTCTGTTCTTTCGTTGGAAACTTGTTCTTGTGCTGTACAGTGAGATATATCACTTTTCAGTTTTCCTGTATTCCTAATGGAGCGAGTGACACACATGTGATTTAGTTTACAAATTAGTGATTTTCTTTTTTCATTTGAAACTTGTTCCTGTGCTGTACAATATGATATATCACTTTTCAGTTTTCCTGTTATGATAATTGAACAGGCGACACGTATGTGAATTCATTTACAAAGTTGTGCTTTGCGTTTCTGTTCTTTCGATGGAAACTTGTTCCTGTGCTGTGCAGTGCGTTATATCACTTTTCAGTTTTCCTGTTATAATAATTGAACAGGGGACACGTATGTGAATTAGTTTACAAAGTTGTGCTTTGCAGTTCTGTTCTTTCTATGGAAACTTGTTTCTGTGCCATACAGTGCGAGATAAAACTTTTCGGTTTTCCTGTATTCCTAATTGTGCGAGCGACACAAATGTGATTTAGTGTACAAAGTAGTGCTTTGGATTTCTGTTCTTCGGTTGGAAACTTGTTTCTGTGCTGTGCAGTGTGATATATCAGTTTTCAGTTTTCCTGTTGTAATAATTGAATGGGCGATACGTATGTGATTTAGTTTACAAAGTTGTGCTTTGCTTTTCTGTTCTTTCGATGGAAACTTGTTTCTGTGCCGTACAGTGCAAGATAACACTTTTCGGTTTTCCTGTATTCTTAATTGAGCGAGTGACACACATGTGATTCAGTTTACAAAGTAGTGCTTTGCATTTACGTTCTTTCGTTGGAAACTTGTTCCTGTTAGGAATAAGTTAGGGTTAGGGTCAGGGTTAGGGTTAGGGTTAGGGTTAGGTTAGGGCTGGGTAAGGGATAGGGTTAGGGTTAGGGTTAGGGTTAGGGTTAAGGTTAGGGTAAGGTTAGGGCTGGGTAAGGGATAGGGTTAGAGTTACGTTTAGGGTTAGGGTTGGGGGTTAGGGTTAGGGTTAGGGTTAGGGACTTATGGTTAGGGTTAGGGTTAGGGTTATATCACTTTTCAGGTTTCCTGTTATAATAATTGAACAGGCAACACATATGTGAATTTGTTCACAAAGTTGTGCTTTGCGTTTCTGTTCTTTCAATGGAAACTTGTTTCTGTGCCGTACAGTGCGAGATAACACTTTTCAGTTTTCCTGTATTCCTAATTGAGCGAGCGACACACAGGTGATTTCGTTTAAGAGTAGTGCTTTGCTTTTCTGTTCTTTCGTTGGAAACTTGTTCTTGTGCTGTACAGTGAGTTATATCACTTTTCATTTTCCTGTATTCCTAATGGAGCGAGTGACACACATGTGATTTAGTTTACAAATTATTGATTTTCTTTTTTGTTCTTTCATTTGAAACTTGTTCCTGTGCTGTACAATATGATATATCACTTTTCAGTTTTCCTGTTATAATAATTGAACAGGGGACACGTATGTGAATTAGTTTACAAAGTTGTGCTTTGCAGTTCTGTTCTTTCTATGGAAACTTGTTTCTGTGCCATACAGTGCGAGATAAAACTTTTCGGTTTTCCTGTATTCCTAATTGTGCGAGCGACACAAATGTGATTTAGTGTACAAAGTAGTGCTTTGGATTTCTGTTCTTCGGTTGGAAACTTGCTTCTGTGCTGTGCAGTGTGATATATCAGTTTTCAGTTTTCCTGTTGTAATAATTGAATGGGCGATACGTATGTGATTTAGTTTACAAAGTTGTGCTTTGCTTTTCTGTTCTTTCGATGGAAACTTGTTTCTGTGCCGTACAGTGCAAGATAACACTTTTCGGTTTTCCTGTATTCTTAATTGAGCGAGTGACACACATGTGATTCAGTTTACAAAGTAGTGCTTTTCATTTACGTTCTTTCGTTGGAAACTTGTTCCTGTTCGGAATGAGTTAGGGTTAGGGTCAGGGTTAGGGTTAGGGTTAGGGTTAGGTTAGGGCTCGGTAAGGGATAGGGTTAGGGTTAGGGTTAGGGTTAGGGTTAGGTTAGGGCTGGGTAAGGGATAGGGTTAGGGTTAGGGTTAGGGTTAGTGTTGGGGGTTAGGGTTAGGGTTTGGGTTAGGGACTTATGGTTAGGGTTAGGGTTAGGGTTATATCACTTTTCAGGTTTCCTGTTATAATAATTGAACAGGCAACACATATGTGAATTAGTTTACAAAGCTGTGCTTTGCGTTTCTGTTCTTTCAATGGAAACTTGTTTCTGTGCCGTACAGTGCGAGATAACACTTTTGAGTTTTCCTGTATTCCTAATTGAGCGAGCGACACACAGGTGATTCCGTTTAAGAGTAGTGCTTTGCTTTTCTGTTCTTTCGTTGGAAACTTGTTCTTGTGCTGTACAGTGAGATATATCACTTTTCAGTTTTCCTGTATTCCTAATGGAGCGAGTGACACACATGTGATTTAGTTTACAAATTAGTGATTTTCTTTTTTGTTCTTTCATTTGAAACTTGTTCCTGTGCTGTACAATATGATATATCACTTTTCAGTTTTCCTGTTATAATAATTGAACAGGCGACACATATGTGAATTAGTTTACAAAGTTGTGCTTTGCGTTTCTGTTCTTTCGATGGAAACTTGTTCCTGTGCTGTGCAGTGCGTTATATCACTTTTCAGTTTTCCTGTTATAATAATTGAACAGGGGACACGTATGTGAATTAGTTTACAAAGTTGTGCTTTGCATTTCTGTTCTTTCTTTGGAAACTTGTTTCTGTGCCATACAGTGCGAGATAAAACTTTTCGGTTTTCCTGTATTCCTAATTGTGCGAGCGACACAAATGTGATTTAGTGTACAAAGTAGTGCTTTGGATTTCTGTTCTTCGGTTGGAAACTTGTTTCTGTGCTGTACAGTGTGATATATCAGTTTTCAGTTTTCCTGTTGTAATAATTGAATGGGCGATACGTATGTGATTTAGTTTACAAAGTTGTGCTTTGCTTTTCTGTTCTTTTGATGGAAACTTGTTACTGTGCCGTACAGTGCAAGATAACACTTTTCGGTTTTCCTGTATTCTTAATTGAGCGAGTGACACACATGTGATTCAGTTTACAAAGTAGTGCTTTTCATTTACGTTCTTTCGTTGGAAACTTGTTCCTGTTAGGAATAAGTTAGGGTTAGGGTCAGGGTTAGGGTTAGGGTTAGGTTAGGGCTCGGTAAGGGATAGGGTTAGGGTTTGGGTTAGGGTTAGGGTTAGGGTTAGGGTTAGGTTAGGGCTGGGTAAGGGATAGGGTTAGGGTTAGGGTTAGGGTTAGGGTTAGGGTTGGGGGTTAGGGTTAGGGTTAGGGTTAGGGACTTATGGTTAGGGTTAGGGTTAGGGTTATATCACTTTTCAGGTTTCCTGTTATAATAATTGAACAGGCAACACATATGTGAATTAGTTTACAAAGTTGTGCTTTGCGTTTCTGTTCTTTCAATGGAAACTTGTTTCTGTGCCGTACAGTGCGAGATAACACTTTTCAGTTTTCCTGTATTCGTAATTGAGCGAGCGACACACAGGTGATTCCGTTTAAGAGTAGTGCTTTGCTTTTCTGTTCTTTCGTTGGAAACTTGTTCTTGTGCTGTACAGTGAGATATATCACTTTTCAGTTTTCCTGTATTCCTAATGGAGCGAGTGACACACATGTGATTTAGTTTACAAATTAGTGATTTTCTTTTTTCATTTGAAACTTGTTCCTGTGTTGTACAATATGATATATCACTTTTCAGTTTTCCTGTTATAATAATTGAACAGGCGACACGTATGTGAATTCGTTTACAAAGTTGTGCTTTGCGTTTCTGTTCTTTCGATGGAAACTTGTTCCTGTGCTGTGCAGTGCGTTATATCACTTTTCAGTTTTCCTGTTATAATAATTGAACAGGGGACACGTATGTGAATTAGTTTACAAAGTTGTGCTTTGCAGTTCTGTTCTTTCTATGGAAACTTGTTTCTGTGCCATACAGTGCGAGATAAAACTTTTCGGTTTTCCTGTATTCCTAATTGTGCGAACGACACAAATGTGATTTAGTGTACAAAGTAGTGCTTTGGATTTCTGTTCTTCGGTTGGAAACTTGCTTCTGTGCTGTGCAGTGTGATATATCAGTTTTCAGTTTTCCTGTTGTAATAATTGAATGGGCGATACGTATGTGATTTAGTTTACAAAGTTGTGCTTTGCTTTTCTGTTCTTTCGATGGAAACTTGTTTCTGTGCCGTACAGTGCAAGATAACACTTTTCGGTTTTCCTGTATTCTTAATTGAGCGAGTGACACACATGTGATTCAGTTTACAAAGTAGTGCTTTTCATTTACGTTCTTTCGTTGGAAACTTGTTCCTGTTAGGAATAAGTTAGGGTTAGGGTCAGGGTTAGGGTTAGGTTAGGGCTCGGTAAGGGATAGGGTTAGGGTTAGGGTTAGGGTTAGGTTAGGGCTGGGTAAGGGATAGGGTTAGGGTTAGGGTTAGGGTTAGGGTTGGGGGTTAGGGTAAGGGTTAGGGTTAGGGACTTATGGTTAGGGTTAGGGTTAGGGTTATATCACTTTTCAGGTTTCCTGTTATAATAATTGAACAGGCGACACATATGTGAATTAGTTTACAAAGCTGTGCTTTGCGTTTCTGTTCTTTCAATGGAAACTTGTTTCTGTGCCGTACAGTGCGAGATAACACTTTTCAGTTTTCCTGTATTCCTAATTGAGCGAGCGACACACAGGTGATTCCGTTTAAGAGTAGTGCTTTGCTTTTCTGTTCTTTCGTTGGAAACTTGTTCTTGTGCTGTACAGTGAGATATATCACTTTTCAGTTTTCCTGTATTCTTAATGGAGCGAGTGACACACATGTGATTTAGTTTACAAATTAGTGATTTTCTTTTTTGTTCTTTCATTTGAAACTTGTTCCTGTGCTGTACAATATGATATATCACTTTTCAGTTTTCCTGTTATAATAATTGAACAGGCGATACGTATGTGAATTCGTTTACAAAGTTGTGCTTTGAGTTTCTGTTCTTTCGATGGAAACTTGTTCCTGTGCTGTGCAGTGCGTTATATCACTTTTCAGTTTTCCTGTTATAATAATTGAACAGGCGACACATATGTGAATTAGTTTACAAAGTTGTGCTTTGCGTTTGGGTTCTTTCAATGGAAACTTGTTCCTGTGCTGTGCAGTGCGTTATATCACTTTTCAGTTTTCCTGTTATAATAATTGAACAGGGGACACGTATGTGATTTAGTTTACAAAGTTGTGCTTTGCAGTTCTGTTCTTTCTATGGAAACTTGTTTCTGTGCCATACAGTGCGAGATAAAACTTTTCGGTTTTCCTGTATTCCTAATTGTGCGAGCGACACAAATGTGATTTAGTGTACAAAGTAGTGCTTTGGATTTCTGTTCTTCGGTTGGAAACTTGTTTCTGTGCTGTGCAGTGTGATATATCAGTTTTCAGTTTTCCTGTTGTAATAATTGAATGGGCGATACGTATGTGATTTAGTTTACAAAGTTGTGCTTTGCTTTTCTGTTCTTTCGATGGAAACTTGTTTCTGTGCCGTACAGTGCAAGATAACACTTTTCGGTTTTCCTGTATTCTTAATTGAGCGAGTGACACACATGTGATTCAGTTTACAAAGTAGTGCTTTGCATTTACGTTCTTTCGTTGGAAACTTGTTCCTGTTAGGAATAAGTTAGGGTTAGGGTCAGGGTTAGGGTTAGGGTTAGGGTTAGGTTAGGGCTGGGTAAGGGATAGGGTTAGGGTTAGGGTTAGGGTTAGGGTTATGTTAGGGTAAGGTTAGGGCTGGGTAAGGGATAGGGTTAGAGTTAGGGTTAGGGTTAGGGTTGGGTGTTAGGGTTAGGGTTAGGGTTAGGGTTAGGGTTAGGGTTAGGGTTAGGGACTTATGGTTAGGGTTAGGGTTAGGGTTATATCACTTTTCAGGTTTTTTGTTATAATAATTGAACAGGCAACACATATGTGAATTAGTTTACAAAGCTGTGCTTTGCATTTCTGTTCTTTCAATGGAAACTTGTTTCTGTGCCGTACAGTGCGAGATAACACTTTTCAGTTTTCCTGTATTCCTAATTGAGCGAGTGACACACAGGTGATTCCGTTTAAGAGTAGTGCTTTGCTTTTCTGTTCTTTCGATGGAAACTTGTTCTTGTGCTGTACAGTGAGATATATCACTTTTCAGTTTTCCTGTATTCCTAATGGAGCGAGTGACACACATGTGATTTAGTTTACAAATTAGTGATTTTATTTTTTGTTCTTTCATTTGAAACTTGTTCCTGTGCTGTACAATATGATATATCACTTTTCAGTTTTCCTGTTATGATAATTGAACAGGCGATACGTATGTGAATTCGTTTACAAAGTTGTGCTTTGAGTTTCTGTTCTATCGATGGAAACTTGTTCCTGTGCTGTGCAGTGCGTTATATCACTTTTCAGTTTTCCTGTTATAATAATTGAACAGGGGACACGTATGTGAATTAGTTTACAAAGTTGTGCTTTGCAATTCTGTTCTTTCTTTGGAAACTTGTTTCTGTGCCATACAGTGCGCTTTAAAACTTTTCGGTTTTCCTGTATTCCTAATTGTGCGAGCGACACAAATGTGATTTAGTGTACAAAGTAGTGCTTTGGATTTCTGTTCTTCGGTTGGAAACTTGTTTCTGTGCTGTACAGTGTGATATATCAGTTTTCAGTTTTCCTGTTGTAATAATTGAATGGGCGATACGTATGTGATTTAGTTTACAAAGTTGTGCTTTGCTTTTCTGTTCTTTCGATGGAAACTTGTTTCTGTGCCGTACAGTGCAAGATAACACTTTTCGGTTTTCCTGTATTCTTAATTGAGCGAGTGACACACATGTGATTCAGTTTACAAAGTAGTGCTTTTCATTTACGTTCTTTCGTTGGAAACTTGTTCCTGTTAGGAATAAGTTAGGGTTAGGGTCAGGGTTAGGGTTAGGGTTAGATTAGGGCTCGGTAAGGGATAGGGTTAGGGTTAGGGTTAGGGTTAGGTTAGGGCTGGGTAAGGGATAGGGTTAGGGTTAGGGTTAGGGTTAGGGTTAGGGTTAGGGTTGGGGGTTGGGGGTTAGGGTTAGGGTTAGGGTTACGGACTTATGGTTAGGGTTAGGGTTAGGGTTATATCACTTTTCAGGTTTCCTGTTATAATAATTGAACAGGCAACACATATGTGAATTAGTTTACAAAGCTGTGCTTTGCGTTTCTGTTCTTTCAATGGAAACTTGTTTCTGTGCCGTACAGTGCGAGATAACACTTTTGAGTTTTCCTGTATTCCTAATTGAGCGAGCGACACACAGGTGATTCCGTTTAAGAGTAGTGCTTTGCTTTTCTGTTCTTTCGTTGGAAACTTGTTCTTGTGCTGTACAGTGAGATATATCACTTTTCAGTTTTCCTGTATTCCTAATGGAGCGAGTGACACACATGTGATTTAGTTTACAAATTAGTGATTTTCTTTTTTGTTCTTTCATTTGAAACTTGTTCCTGTGCTGTACAATATGATATATCACTTTTCAGTTTTCCTGTTATAATAATTGAACAGGCGATACGTATGTGAATTCGTTTACAAAGTTGTGCTTTGAGTTTCTGTTCTTTCGATGGAAACGTGTTCCTGTGCTGTGCAGTGCGTTATATCACTTTTCAGTTTTCCTGTTATAATAATTGAACAGGCGACACATATGTGAATTAGTTTACAAAGTTGTGCTTTGCGTTTGGGTTCTTTCAATGGAAACTTGTTCCTGTGCTGTGCAGTGCGTTATATCACTTTTCAGTTTTCCTGTTATAATAATTGAACAGGGGACACGTATGTGATTTAGTTTACAAAGTTGTGCTTTGCAGTTCTGTTCTTTCTATGGAAACTTGTTTCTGTGCCATACAGTGCGAGATAAAACTTTTCGGTTTTCCTGTATTCCTAATTGTGCGAGCGACACAAATGTGATTTAGTGTACAAAGTAGTGCTTTGGATTTCTGTTCTTCGGTTGGAAACTTGTTTCTGTGCTGTGCAGTGTGATATATCAGTTTTCAGTTTTCCTGTTGTAATAATTGAATGGGCGATACGTATGTGATTTAGTTTACAAAGTTGTGCTTTGCTTTTCTGTTCTTTCGATGGAAACTTGTTTCTGTGCCGTACAGTGCAAGATAACACTTTTCGGTTTTCCTGTATTCTTAATTGAGCGAGTGACACACATGTGATTCAGTTTACAAAGTAGTGCTTTGCATTTACGTTCTTTCGTTGGAAACTTGTTCCTGTTAGGAATAAGTTAGGGTTAGGGTCAGGGTTAGGGTTAGGGTTAGGGTTAGGTTAGGGCTGGGTAAGGGATAGGGTTAGGGTTAGGGTTAGGGTTAGGGTTATGTTAGGGTAAGGTTAGGGCTGGGTAAGGGATAGGGTTAGAGTTAGGGTTAGGGTTAGGGTTGGGTGTTAGGGTTAGGGTTAGGGTTAGGGTTAGGGTTAGGGTTAGGGACTTATGGTTAGGGTTAGGGTTAGGGTTATATCACTTTTCAGGTTTTTTGTTATAATAATTGAACAGGCAACACATATGTGAATTAGTTTACAAAGCTGTGCTTTGCATTTCTGTTCTTTCAATGGAAACTTGTTTCTGTGCCGTACAGTGCGAGATAACACTTTTCAGTTTTCCTGTATTCCTAATTGAGCGAGTGACACACAGGTGATTCCGTTTAAGAGTAGTGCTTTGCTTTTCTGTTCTTTCGATGGAAACTTGTTCTTGTGCTGTACAGTGAGATATATCACTTTTCAGTTTTCCTGTATTCCTAATGGAGCGAGTGACACACATGTGATTTAGTTTACAAATTAGTGATTTTATTTTTTGTTCTTTCATTTGAAACTTGTTCCTGTGCTGTACAATATGATATATCACTTTTCAGTTTTCCTGTTATGATAATTGAACAGGCGATACGTATGTGAATTCGTTTACAAAGTTGTGCTTTGAGTTTCTGTTCTATCGATGGAAACTTGTTCCTGTGCTGTGCAGTGCGTTATATCACTTTTCAGTTTTCCTGTTATAATAATTGAACAGGGGACACGTATGTGAATTAGTTTACAAAGTTGTGCTTTGCAATTCTGTTCTTTCTTTGGAAACTTGTTTCTGTGCCATACAGTGCGCTTTAAAACTTTTCGGTTTTCCTGTATTCCTAATTGTGCGAGCGACACAAATGTGATTTAGTGTACAAAGTAGTGCTTTGGATTTCTGTTCTTCGGTTGGAAACTTGTTTCTGTGCTGTACAGTGTGATATATCAGTTTTCAGTTTTCCTGTTGTAATAATTGAATGGGCGATACGTATGTGATTTAGTTTACAAAGTTGTGCTTTGCTTTTCTGTTCTTTCGATGGAAACTTGTTTCTGTGCCGTACAGTGCAAGATAACACTTTTCGGTTTTCCTGTATTCTTAATTGAGCGAGTGACACACATGTGATTCAGTTTACAAAGTAGTGCTTTTCATTTACGTTCTTTCGTTGGAAACTTGTTCCTGTTAGGAATAAGTTAGGGTTAGGGTCAGGGTTAGGGTTAGGGTTAGATTAGGGCTCGGTAAGGGATAGGGTTAGGGTTAGGGTTAGGGTTAGGGTTAGGGTTAGGGTTAGGGTTAGGGACTTAGGGTTAGGGTTAGGGTTAGGGTTAGGGTTATATCACTTTTCAGGTTTCCTGTTATAATAATTGAACAGGCGACACATATGTGAATTAGTTTACAAAGTTGTGCTTTGCGTTTCTGTTCTTTCAATGGAAACTTGTTTCTGTGCCGTACAGTGCTAGATAACACTTTTCAGTTTTCCTGTATTCCTAATTGAGCGAGCGACACACAGGTGATTCCGTTTAAAAGTAGTGCTTTGCTTTTCTGTTCTTTCGTTGGAAACTTGTTCTTGTGCTGTACAGTGAGATATATCACTTTTCAGTTTTCCTGTATTCCTAATGGAGCGAGTGACACACATGTGATTTAGTTTACAAATTAGTGATTTTCTTTTTTGTTCTTTCATTTGAAACTTGTTCCTGTGCTGTACAATATGATATATCACTTTTCAGTTTTCCTGTTATAATAATTGAACAGGCGATACGTATGTGAATTCGTTTACAAAGTTGTGCTTTGAGTTTCTGTTCTTTCGATGGAAACGTGTTCCTGTGCTGTGCAGTGCGTTATATCACTTTTCAGTTTTCCTGTTATAATAATTGAACAGGCGACACATATGTGAATTAGTTTACAAAGTTGTGCTTTGCGTTTCTGTTCTTTCGATGGAAACTTGTTCCTGTGCTGTGCAGTGCGTTATATCACTTTTCAGTTTTCCTGTTATAATAATTGAACAGGGGACACGTATGTGAATTAGTTTACAAAGTTGTGCTTTGCATTTCTGTTCTTTCTTTGGAAACTTGTTTCTGTGCCATACAGTGCGCTTTAAAACTTTTCGGTTTTCCTGTATTCCTAATTGTGCGAGCGATACAAATGTGATTTAGTGTACAAAGTAGTGCTTTGGATTTCTGTTCTTCGGTTGGAAACTTGTTTCTGTGCTGTACAGTGTGATATATCAGTTTTCAGTTTTCCTGTTGTAATAATTGAATGGGCGATACGTATGTGATTTAGTTTACAAAGTTGTGCTTTGCTTTTCTGTTCTTTTGATGGAAACTTGTTACTGTGCCGTACAGTGTAAGATAACACTTTTCGGTTTTCCTGTATTCTTAATTGAGCGAGTGACACACATGTGATTCAGTTTACAAAGTAGTGCTTTTCATTTACGTTCTTTCGTTGGAAACTTGTTCCTGTTAGGAATAAGTTAGGGTTAGGGTCAGGGTTAGGGTTAGGGTTAGGTTAGGGCTCGGTAAGGGATAGGGTTAGGGTTTGGGTTAGGGTTAGGGTTAGGGTTAGGGTTAGGGTTAGGTTAGGGCTGGGTAAGGGATAGGGTTAGGGTTAGGGTTAGGGTTAGGGTTAGGGTTGGGGGTTAGGGTTAGGGTTAGGGTTAGGGACTTATGGTTAGGGTTAGGGTTAGGGTTATATCACTTTTCAGGTTTCCTGTTATAATAATTGAACAGGCAACACATATGTGAATTAGTTAACAAAGTTGTGCTTTGCGTTTCTGTTCTTTCAATGGAAACTTGTTTCTGTGCCGTACAGTGCGAGATAACACTTTTCAGTTTTCCTGTATTCGTAATTGAGCGAGCGACACACAGGTGATTCCGTTTAAGAGTAGTGCTTTGCTTTTCTGTTCTTTCGTTGGAAACTTGTTCTTGTGCTGTACAGTGAGATATATCACTTTTCAGTTTTCCTGTATTCCTAATGGAGCGAGTGACACACATGTGATTTAGTTTACAAATTAGTGATTTTCTTTTTTCATTTGAAACTTGTTCCTGTGCTGTACAATATGATATATCACTTTTCAGTTTTCCTGTTATAATAATTGAACAGGCGACACGTATGTGAATTCATTTACAAAGTTGTGCTTTGCGTTTCTGTTCTTTCGATGGAAACTTGTTCCTGTGCTGTGCAGTGCGTTATATCACTTTTCAGTTTTCCTGTTATAATAATTGAACAGGGGACACGTATGTGAATTAGTTTACAAAGTTGTGCTTTGCAGTTCTGTTCTTTCTATGGAAACTTGTTTCTGTGCCATACAGTGCGAGATAAAACTTTTCGGTTATCCTGTATTCCTAATTGTGCGAGCGACACAAATGTGATTTAGTGTACAAAGTAGTGCTTTGGATTTCTGTTCTTCGGTTGGAAACTTGTTTCTGTGCTGTGCAGTGTGATATATCAGTTTTCAGTTTTCCTGTTGTAATAATTGAATGGGCGATACGTATGTGATTTAGTTTACAAAGTTGTGCTTTGCTTTTCTGTTCTTTCGATGGAAACTTGTTTCTGTGCCGTACAGTGCAAGATAACACTTTTCGGTTTTCCTGTATTCTTAATTGAGCGAGTGACACACATGTGATTCAGTTTACAAAGTAGTGCTTTGCATTTACGTTCTTTCGTTGGAAACTTGTTCCTGTTAGGAATAAGTTAGGGTTAGGGTCAGGGTTAGGGTTAGGGTTAGGGTTAGGTTAGGGCTGGGTAAGGGATAGGGTTAGGGTTAGGGTTAGGGTTAGGGTTAAGGTTAGGGTAAGGTTAGGGCTGGGTAAGGGATAGGGTTAGAGTTACGTTTAGGGTTAGGGTTGGGGGTTAGGGTTAGGGTTAGGGTTAGGGACTTATGGTTAGGGTTAGGGTTAGGGTTATATCACTTTTCAGGTTTCCTGTTATAATAATTGAACAGGCAACACATATGTGAATTTGTTCACAAAGTTGTGCTTTGCGTTTCTGTTCTTTCAATGGAAACTTGTTTCTGTGCCGTACAGTGCGAGATAACACTTTTCAGTTTTCCTGTATTCCTAATTGAGCGAGCGACACACAGGTGATTTCGTTTAAGAGTAGTGCTTTGCTTTTCTGTTCTTTCGTTGGAAACTTGTTCTTGTGCTGTACAGTGAGATATATCACTTTTCATTTTCCTGTATTCCTAATGGAGCGAGTGACACACATGTGATTTAGTTTACAAATTATTGATTTTCTTTTTTGTTCTTTCATTTGAAACTTGTTCCTGTGCTGTACAATATGATATATCACTTTTCAGTTTTCCTGTTATAATAATTGAACAGGGGACACGTATGTGAATTAGTTTACAAAGTTGTGCTTTGCAGTTCTGTTCTTTCTATGGAAACTTGTTTCTGTGCCATACAGTGCGAGATAAAACTTTTCGGTTTTCCTGTATTCCTAATTGTGCGAGCGACACAAATGTGATTTAGTGTACAAAGTAGTGCTTTGGATTTCTGTTCTTCGGTTGGAAACTTGCTTCTGTGCTGTGCAGTGTGATATATCAGTTTTCAGTTTTCCTGTTGTAATAATTGAATGGGCGATACGTATGTGATTTAGTTTACAAAGTTGTGCTTTGCTTTTCTGTTCTTTCGATGGAAACTTGTTTCTGTGCCGTACAGTGCAAGATAACACTTTTCGGTTTTCCTGTATTCTTAATGGAGCGAGTGACACACATGTGATTTAGTTTACAAATTAGTGATTTTCTTTTTTGTTCTTTCATTTGAAACTTGTTCCTGTGCTGTACAATATGATATATCACTTTTCAGTTTTCCTGTTATAATAATTGAACAGGCGATACGTATGTGAATTCGTTTACAAAGTTGTGCTTTGAGTTTCTGTTCTTTCGATGGAAACTTGTTCCTGTGCTGTGCAGTGCGTTATATCACTTTTCAGTTTTCCTGTTATAATAATTGAACAGGCGACACATATGTGAATTAGTTTACAAAGTTGTGCTTTGCGTTTGGGTTCTTTCAATGGAAACTTGTTCCTGTGCTGTGCAGTGCGTTATATCACTTTTCAGTTTTCCTGTTATAATAATTGAACAGGGGACACGTATGTGATTTAGTTTACAAAGTTGTGCTTTGCAGTTCTGTTCTTTCTATGGAAACTTGTTTCTGTGCCATACAGTGCGAGATAAAACTTTTCGGTTTTCCTGTATTCCTAATTGTGCGAGCGACACAAATGTGATTTAGTGTACAAAGTAGTGCTTTGGATTTCTGTTCTTCGGTTGGAAACTTGTTTCTGTGCTGTGCAGTGTGATATATCAGTTTTCAGTTTTCCTGTTGTAATAATTGAATGGGCGATACGTATGTGATTTAGTTTACAAAGTTGTGCTTTGCTTTTCTGTTCTTTCGATGGAAACTTGTTTCTGTGCCGTACAGTGCAAGATAACACTTTTCGGTTTTCCTGTATTCTTAATTGAGCGAGTGACACACATGTGATTCAGTTTACAAAGTAGTACTTTGCATTTACGTTCTTTCGTTGGAAACTTGTTCCTGTTAGGAATAAGTTAGGGTTAGGGTCAGGGTTAGGGTTAGGGTTAGGGTTAGGTTAGGGCTGGGTAAGGGATAGGGTTAGGGTTAGGGTTAGGGTTAGGGTTAGGGTTAGGTTTAGGGTTGGGGGTTAGGGTTAGGGTTAGGGTTACGGACTTATGGTTAGGGTTAGGGTTAGGGTTATATCACTTTTCAGGTTTCCTGTTATAATAATTGAACAGGCAACACATATGTGAATTAGTTTACAAAGCTGTGCTTTGCGTTTCTGTTCTTTCAATGGAAACTTGTTTCTGTGCCGTACAGTGCGAGATAACACTTTTGAGTTTTCCTGTATTCCTAATTGAGCGAGCGACACACAGGTGATTCCGTTTAAGAGTAGTGCTTTGCTTTTCTGTTCTTTCGTTGGAAACTTGTTCTTGTGCTGTACAGTGAGATATATCACTTTTCAGTTTTCCTGTATTCCTAATGGAGCGAGTGACACACATGTGATTTAGTTTACAAATTAGTGATTTTCTTTTTTGTTCTTTCATTTGAAACTTGTTCCTGTGCTGTACAATATGATATATCACTTTTCAGTTTTCCTGTTATAATAATTGAACAGGCGATACGTATGTGAATTCGTTTACAAAGTTGTGCTTTGAGTTTCTGTTCTTTCGATGGAAACGTGTTCCTGTGCTGTGCAGTGCGTTATATCACTTTTCAGTTTTCCTGTTATAATAATTGAACAGGCGACACATATGTGAATTAGTTTACAAAGTTGTGCTTTGCGTTTCTGTTCTTTCGATGGAAACTTGTTCCTGTGCTGTGCAGTGCGTTATATCACTTTTCAGTTTTCCTGTTATAATAATTGAACAGGGGACACGTATGTGAATTAGTTTACAAAGTTGTGCTTTGCATTTCTGTTCTTTCTTTGGAAACTTGTTTCTGTGCCATACAGTGCGCTTTAAAACTTTTCGGTTTTCCTGTATTCCTAATTGTGCGAGCGATACAAATGTGATTTAGTGTACAAAGTAGTGCTTTGGATTTCTGTTCTTCGGTTGGAAACTTGTTTCTGTGCTGTACAGTGTGATATATCAGTTTTCAGTTTTCCTGTTGTAATAATTGAATGGGCGATACGTATGTGATTTAGTTTACAAAGTTGTGCTTTGCTTTTCTGTTCTTTTGATGGAAACTTGTTACTGTGCCGTACAGTGTAAGATAACACTTTTCGGTTTTCCTGTATTCTTAATTGAGCGAGTGACACACATGTGATTCAGTTTACAAAGTAGTGCTTTTCATTTACGTTCTTTCGTTGGAAACTTGTTCCTGTTAGGAATAAGTTAGGGTTAGGGTCAGGGTTAGGGTTAGGGTTAGGTTAGGGCTCGGTAAGGGATAGGGTTAGGGTTTGGGTTAGGGTTAGGGTTAGGGTTAGGGTTAGGGTTAGGTTAGGGCTGGGTAAGGGATAGGGTTAGGGTTAGGGTTAGGGTTAGGGTTAGGGTTGGGGGTTAGGGTTAGGGTTAGGGTTAGGGACTTATGGTTAGGGTTAGGGTTAGGGTTATATCACTTTTCAGGTTTCCTGTTATAATAATTGAACAGGCAACACATATGTGAATTAGTTAACAAAGTTGTGCTTTGCGTTTCTGTTCTTTCAATGGAAACTTGTTTCTGTGCCGTACAGTGCGAGATAACACTTTTCAGTTTTCCTGTATTCGTAATTGAGCGAGCGACACACAGGTGATTCCGTTTAAGAGTAGTGCTTTGCTTTTCTGTTCTTTCGTTGGAAACTTGTTCTTGTGCTGTACAGTGAGATATATCACTTTTCAGTTTTCCTGTATTCCTAATGGAGCGAGTGACACACATGTGATTTAGTTTACAAATTAGTGATTTTCTTTTTTCATTTGAAACTTGTTCCTGTGCTGTACAATATGATATATCACTTTTCAGTTTTCCTGTTATAATAATTGAACAGGCGACACGTATGTGAATTCATTTACAAAGTTGTGCTTTGCGTTTCTGTTCTTTCGATGGAAACTTGTTCCTGTGCTGTGCAGTGCGTTATATCACTTTTCAGTTTTCCTGTTATAATAATTGAACAGGGGACACGTATGTGAATTAGTTTACAAAGTTGTGCTTTGCAGTTCTGTTCTTTCTATGGAAACTTGTTTCTGTGCCATACAGTGCGAGATAAAACTTTTCGGTTATCCTGTATTCCTAATTGTGCGAGCGACACAAATGTGATTTAGTGTACAAAGTAGTGCTTTGGATTTCTGTTCTTCGGTTGGAAACTTGTTTCTGTGCTGTGCAGTGTGATATATCAGTTTTCAGTTTTCCTGTTGTAATAATTGAATGGGCGATACGTATGTGATTTAGTTTACAAAGTTGTGCTTTGCTTTTCTGTTCTTTCGATGGAAACTTGTTTCTGTGCCGTACAGTGCAAGATAACACTTTTCGGTTTTCCTGTATTCTTAATTGAGCGAGTGACACACATGTGATTCAGTTTACAAAGTAGTGCTTTGCATTTACGTTCTTTCGTTGGAAACTTGTTCCTGTTAGGAATAAGTTAGGGTTAGGGTCAGGGTTAGGGTTAGGGTTAGGGTTAGGTTAGGGCTGGGTAAGGGATAGGGTTAGGGTTAGGGTTAGGGTTAGGGTTAAGGTTAGGGTAAGGTTAGGGCTGGGTAAGGGATAGGGTTAGAGTTACGTTTAGGGTTAGGGTTGGGGGTTAGGGTTAGGGTTAGGGTTAGGGACTTATGGTTAGGGTTAGGGTTAGGGTTATATCACTTTTCAGGTTTCCTGTTATAATAATTGAACAGGCAACACATATGTGAATTTGTTCACAAAGTTGTGCTTTGCGTTTCTGTTCTTTCAATGGAAACTTGTTTCTGTGCCGTACAGTGCGAGATAACACTTTTCAGTTTTCCTGTATTCCTAATTGAGCGAGCGACACACAGGTGATTTCGTTTAAGAGTAGTGCTTTGCTTTTCTGTTCTTTCGTTGGAAACTTGTTCTTGTGCTGTACAGTGAGATATATCACTTTTCATTTTCCTGTATTCCTAATGGAGCGAGTGACACACATGTGATTTAGTTTACAAATTATTGATTTTCTTTTTTGTTCTTTCATTTGAAACTTGTTCCTGTGCTGTACAATATGATATATCACTTTTCAGTTTTCCTGTTATAATAATTGAACAGGGGACACGTATGTGAATTAGTTTACAAAGTTGTGCTTTGCAGTTCTGTTCTTTCTATGGAAACTTGTTTCTGTGCCATACAGTGCGAGATAAAACTTTTCGGTTTTCCTGTATTCCTAATTGTGCGAGCGACACAAATGTGATTTAGTGTACAAAGTAGTGCTTTGGATTTCTGTTCTTCGGTTGGAAACTTGCTTCTGTGCTGTGCAGTGTGATATATCAGTTTTCAGTTTTCCTGTTGTAATAATTGAATGGGCGATACGTATGTGATTTAGTTTACAAAGTTGTGCTTTGCTTTTCTGTTCTTTCGATGGAAACTTGTTTCTGTGCCGTACAGTGCAAGATAACACTTTTCGGTTTTCCTGTATTCTTAATGGAGCGAGTGACACACATGTGATTTAGTTTACAAATTAGTGATTTTCTTTTTTGTTCTTTCATTTGAAACTTGTTCTTGTGCTGTACAATATGATATATCACTTTTCAGTTTTCCTGTTATAATAATTGAACAGGCGATACGTATGTGAATTCGTTTACAAAGTTGTGCTTTGAGTTTCTGTTCTTTCGATGGAAACTTGTTCCTGTGCTGTGCAGTGCGTTATATCACTTTTCAGTTTTCCTGTTATAATAATTGAACAGGCGACACATATGTGAATTAGTTTACAAAGTTGTGCTTTGCGTTTGGGTTCTTTCAATGGAAACTTGTTCCTGTGCTGTGCAGTGCGTTATATCACTTTTCAGTTTTCCTGTTATAATAATTGAACAGGGGACACGTATGTGATTTAGTTTACAAAGTTGTGCTTTGCAGTTCTGTTCTTTCTATGGAAACTTGTTTCTGTGCCATACAGTGCGAGATAAAACTTTTCGGTTTTCCTGTATTCCTAATTGTGCGAGCGACACAAATGTGATTTAGTGTACAAAGTAGTGCTTTGGATTTCTGTTCTTCGGTTGGAAACTTGTTTCTGTGCTGTGCAGTGTGATATATCAGTTTTCAGTTTTCCTGTTGTAATAATTGAATGGGCGATACGTATGTGATTTAGTTTACAAAGTTGTGCTTTGCTTTTCTGTTCTTTCGATGGAAACTTGTTTCTGTGCCGTACAGTGCAAGATAACACTTTTCGGTTTTCCTGTATTCTTAATTGAGCGAGTGACACACATGTGATTCAGTTTACAAAGTAGTACTTTGCATTTACGTTCTTTCGTTGGAAACTTGTTCCTGTTAGGAATAAGTTAGGGTTAGGGTCAGGGTTAGGGTTAGGGTTAGGGTTAGGTTAGGGCTGGGTAAGGGATAGGGTTAGGGTTAGGGTTAGGGTTAGGGTTAAGGTTAGGGTAAGGTTAGGGCTGGGTAAGGGATAGGGTTAGAGTTACGTTTAGGGTTAGGGTTGGGGGTTAGGGTTAGGGTTAGGGTTAGGGACTTATGGTTAGGGTTAGGGTTAGGGTTATATCACTTTTCAGGTTTCCTGTTATAATAATTGAACAGGCAACACATATGTGAATTAGTTCACAAAGTTGTGCTTTGCGTTTCTGTTCTTTCAATGGAAACTTGTTTCTGTGCCGTACAGTGCGAGATAACACTTTTCAGTTTTCCTGTAATCCTAATTGAGCGAGCGACACACAGGTGATTTCGTTTAAGAGTAGTGCTTTGCTTTTCTGTTCTTTCGTTGGAAACTTTTTCTTGTGCTGTACAGTGAGATATATCACTTTTCATTTTCCTGTATTCCTAATGGAGCGAGTGACACACATGTGATTTAGTTTACAAATTAGTGATTTTCTTTTTTGTTCTTTCATTTGAAACTTGTTCCTGTGCTGTACAATATGATATATCACTTTTCAGTTTTCCTGTTATAATAATTGAACAGGGGACACGTATGTGAATTAGTTTACAAAGTTGTGCTTTGCATTTCTGTTCTTTCTTTGGAAACTTGTTTCTGTGCCATACAGTGCGCTTTAAAACTTTTCGGTTTTCCTGTATTCCTAATTGTGCGAGCGACACAAATGTGATTTAGTGTACAAAGTAGTGCTTTGGATTTCTGTTCTTCGGTTGGAAACTTGTTTCTGTGCTGTACAGTGTGATATATCAGTTTTCAGTTTTCCTGTTGTAATAATTGAATGGGCGATACGTATGTGATTTAGTTTACAAAGTTGTGCTTTGCTTTTCTGTTCTTTTGATGGAAACTTGTTACTGTGCCGTACAGTGCAAGATAACACTTTTCGGTTTTCCTGTATTCTTAATTGAGCGAGTGACACACATGTGATTCAGTTTACAAAGTAGTGCTTTTCATTTACGTTCTTTCGTTGGAAACTTGTTCCTGTTAGGAATAAGTTAGGGTTAGGGTCAGGGTTAGGGTTAGGGTTAGGTTAGGGCTCGGTAAGGGATAGGGTTAGGGTTTGGGTTAGGGTTAGGGTTAGGGTTAGGGTTAGGGTTAGGTTAGGGCTGGGTAAGGGATAGGGTTAGGGTTAGGGTTAGGGTTAGGGTTAGGGTTAGGGTTGGGGGTTAGGGTTAGGGTTAGGGTTAGGGACTTATGGTTAGGGTTAGGGTTAGGGTTATATCACTTTTCAGGTTTCCTGTTATAATAATTGAACAGGCAACACATATGTGAATTAGTTTACAAAGTTGTGCTTTGCGTTTCTGTTCTTTCAATGGAAACTTGTTTCTGTGCCGTACAGTGCGAGATAACACTTTTCAGTTTTCCTGTATTCGTAATTGAGCGAGCGACACACAGGTGATTTCGTTTAAGAGTAGTGCTTTGCTTTTCTGTTCTTTCGTTGGAAACTTGTTCTTGTGCTGTACAGTGAGATATATCACTTTTCAGTTTTCCTGTATTCCTAATGGAGCGAGTGACACACATGTGATTTAGTTTACAAATTAGTGATTTTCTTTTTTCATTTGAAACTTGTTCCTGTGCTGTACAATATGATATATCACTTTTCAGTTTTCCTGTTATAATAATTGAACAGGCAACACATATGTGAATTAGTTTACAAAGTTGTGCTTTGCGTTTCTGTTCTTTCAATGGAAACTTGTTTCTGTGCCGTACAGTGCGAGATAACACTTTTCAGTTTTCCTGTATTCGTAATTGAGCGAGCGACACACAGGTGATTCCGTTTAAGAGTAGTGCTTTGCTTTTCTGTTCTTTCGTTGGAAACTTGTTCTTGTGCTGTACAGTGAGATATATCACTTTTCAGTTTTCCTGTATTCCTAATGGAGCGAGTGACACACATGTGATTTAGTTTACAAATTAGTGATTTTCTTTTTTCATTTGAAACTTGTTCCTGTGCTGTACAATATGATATATCACTTTTCAGTTTTCCTGTTATAATAATTGAACAGGCGACACGTATGTGAATTCATTTACAAAGTTGTGCTTTGCGTTTCTGTTCTTTCGATGGAAACTTGTTCCTGTGCTGTGCAGTGCGTTATATCACTTTTCAGTTTTCCTGTTATAATAATTGAACAGGGGACACGTATGTGAATTAGTTTACAAAGTTGTGCTTTGCAGTTCTGTTCTTTCTATGGAAACTTGTTTCTGTGCCATACAGTGCGAGATAAAACTTTTCGGTTATCCTGTATTCCTAATTGTGCGAGCGACACAAATGTGATTTAGTGTACAAAGTAGTGCTTTGGATTTCTGTTCTTCGGTTGGAAACTTGTTTCTGTGCTGTGCAGTGTGATATATCAGTTTTCAGTTTTCCTGTTGTAATAATTGAATGGGCGATACGTATGTGATTTAGTTTACAAAGTTGTGCTTTGCTTTTCTGTTCTTTCGATGGAAACTTGTTTCTGTGCCGTACAGTGCAAGATAACACTTTTCGGTTTTCCTGTATTCTTAATTGAGCGAGTGACACACATGTGATTCAGTTTACAAAGTAGTGCTTTGCATTTACGTTCTTTCGTTGGAAACTTGTTCCTGTTAGGAATAAGTTAGGGTTAGGGTCAGGGTTAGGGTTAGGGTTAGGGTTAGGTTAGGGCTGGGTAAGGGATAGGGTTAGGGTTAGGGTTAGGGTTAGGGTTAAGGTTAGGGTAAGGTTAGGGCTGGGTAAGGGATAGGGTTAGAGTTACGTTTAGGGTTAGGGTTGGGGGTTAGGGTTAGGGTTAGGGTTAGGGACTTATGGTTAGGGTTAGGGTTAGGGTTATATCACTTTTCAGGTTTCCTGTTATAATAATTGAACAGGCAACACATATGTGAATTTGTTCACAAAGTTGTGCTTTGCGTTTCTGTTCTTTCAATGGAAACTTGTTTCTGTGCCGTACAGTGCGAGATAACACTTTTCAGTTTTCCTGTATTCCTAATTGAGCGAGCGACACACAGGTGATTTCGTTTAAGAGTAGTGCTTTGCTTTTCTGTTCTTTCGTTGGAAACTTGTTCTTGTGCTGTACAGTGAGATATATCACTTTTCATTTTCCTGTATTCCTAATGGAGCGAGTGACACACATGTGATTTAGTTTACAAATTATTGATTTTCTTTTTTGTTCTTTCATTTGAAACTTGTTCCTGTGCTGTACAATATGATATATCACTTTTCAGTTTTCCTGTTATAATAATTGAACAGGGGACACGTATGTGAATTAGTTTACAAAGTTGTGCTTTGCAGTTCTGTTCTTTCTATGGAAACTTGTTTCTGTGCCATACAGTGCGAGATAAAAATTTTCGGTTTTCCTGTATTCCTAATTGTGCGAGCGACACAAATGTGATTTAGTGTACAAAGTAGTGCTTTGGATTTCTGTTCTTCGGTTGGAAACTTGCTTCTGTGCTGTGCAGTGTGATATATCAGTTTTCAGTTTTCCTGTTGTAATAATTGAATGGGCGATACGTATGTGATTTAGTTTACAAAGTTGTGCTTTGCTTTTCTGTTCTTTCGATGGAAACTTGTTTCTGTGCCGTACAGTGCAAGATAACACTTTTCGGTTTTCCTGTATTCTTAATGGAGCGAGTGACACACATGTGATTTAGTTTACAAATTAGTGATTTTCTTTTTTGTTCTTTCATTTGAAACTTGTTCCTGTGCTGTACAATATGATATATCACTTTTCAGTTTTCCTGTTATAATAATTGAACAGGCGATACGTATGTGAATTCGTTTACAAAGTTGTGCTTTGAGTTTCTGTTCTTTCGAAGGAAACTAGTTCCTGTGCTGTGCAGTGCGTTATATCACTTTTCAGTTTTCCTGTTATAATAATTGAACAGGCGACACATATGTGAATTAGTTTACAAAGTTGTGCTTTGCGTTTGGGTTCTTTCAATGGAAACTTGTTCCTGTGCTGTGCAGTGCGTTATATCACTTTTCAGTTTTCCTGTTATAATAATTGAACAGGGGACACGTATGTGATTTAGTTTACAAAGTTGTGCTTTGCAGTTCTGTTCTTTCTATGGAAACTTGTTTCTGTGCCATACAGTGCGAGATAAAACTTTTCGGTTTTCCTGTATTCCTAATTGTGCGAGCGACACAAATGTGATTTAGTGTACAAAGTAGTGCTTTGGATTTCTGTTCTTCGGTTGGAAACTTGTTTCTGTGCTGTGCAGTGTGATATATCAGTTTTCAGTTTTCCTGTTGTAATAATTGAATGGGCGATACGTATGTGATTTAGTTTACAAAGTTGTGCTTTGCTTTTCTGTTCTTTCGATGGAAACTTGTTTCTGTGCCGTACAGTGCAAGATAACACTTTTCGGTTTTCCTGTATTCTTAATTGAGCGAGTGACACACATGTGATTCAGTTTACAAAGTAGTACTTTGCATTTACGTTCTTTCGTTGGAAACTTGTTCCTGTTAGGAATAAGTTAGGGTTAGGGTCAGGGTTAGGGTTAGGGTTAGGGTTAGGTTAGGGCTGGGTAAGGGATAGGGTTAGGGTTAGGGTTAGGGTTAGGGTTAAGGTTAGGGTAAGGTTAGGGCTGGGTAAGGGATAGGGTTAGAGTTACGTTTAGGGTTAGGGTTGGGGGTTAGGGTTAGGGTTAGGGTTAGGGACTTATGGTTAGGGTTAGGGTTAGGGTTATATCACTTTTCAGGTTTCCTGTTATAATAATTGAACAGGCAACACATATGTGAATTAGTTCACAAAGTTGTGCTTTGCGTTTCTGTTCTTTCAATGGAAACTTGTTTCTGTGCCGTACAGTGCGAGATAACACTTTTCAGTTTTCCTGTATTCCTAATTGAGCGAGTGACACACAGGTGATTTCGTTTAAGAGTAGTGCTTTGCTTTTCTGTTCTTTCGTTGGAAACTTTTTCTTGTGCTGTACAGTGAGATATATCACTTTTCATTTTCCTGTATTCCTAATGGAGCGAGTGACACACATGTGATTTAGTTTACAAATTAGTGATTTTCTTTTTTGTTCTTTCATTTGAAACTTGTTCCTGTGCTGTACAATATGATATATCACTTTTCAGTTTTCCTGTTATAATAATTGAACAGGGGACACGTATGTGAATTAGTTTACAAAGTTGTGCTTTGCATTTCTGTTCTTTCTTTGGAAACTTGTTTCTGTGCCATACAGTGCGCTTTAAAACTTTTCGGTTTTCCTGTATTCCTAATTGTGCGAGCGACACAAATGTGATTTAGTGTACAAAGTAGTGCTTTGGATTTCTGTTCTTCGGTTGGAAACTTGTTTCTGTGCTGTACAGTGTGATATATCAGTTTTCAGTTTTCCTGTTGTAATAATTGAATGGGCGATACGTATGTGATTTAGTTTACAAAGTTGTGCTTTGCTTTTCTGTTCTTTTGATGGAAACTTGTTACTGTGCCGTACAGTGCAAGATAACACTTTTCGGTTTTCCTGTATTCTTAATTGAGCGAGTGACACACATGTGATTCAGTTTACAAAGTAGTGCTTTTCATTTACGTTCTTTCGTTGGAAACTTGTTCCTGTTAGGAATAAGTTAGGGTTAGGGTCAGGGTTAGGGTTAGGGTTAGGTTAGGGCTCGGTAAGGGATAGGGTTAGGGTTTGGGTTAGGGTTAGGGTTAGGGTTAGGGTTAGGGTTAGGTTAGGGCTGGGTAAGGGATAGGGTTAGGGTTAGGGTTAGGGTTAGGGTTAGGGTTGGGGGTTAGGGTTAGGGTTAGGGTTAGGGACTTATGGTTAGGGTTAGGGTTAGGGTTATATCACTTTTCAGGTTTCCTGTTATAATAATTGAACAGGCAACACATATGTGAATTAGTTTACAAAGTTGTGCTTTGCGTTTCTGTTCTTTCAATGGAAACTTGTTTCTGTGCCGTACAGTGCGAGATAACACTTTTCAGTTTTCCTGTATTCGTAATTGAGCGAGCGACACACAGGTGATTTCGTTTAAGAGTAGTGCTTTGCTTTTCTGTTCTTTCGTTGGAAACTTGTTCTTGTGCTGTACAGTGAGATATATCACTTTTCAGTTTTCCTGTATTCCTAATGGAGCGAGTGACACACATGTGATTTAGTTTACAAATTAGTGATTTTCTTTTTTCATTTGAAACTTGTTCCTGTGCTGTACAATATGATATATCACTTTTCAGTTTTCCTGTTATAATAATTGAACAGGCGACACGTATGTGAATTCGTTTACAAAGTTGTGCTTTGCGTTTCTGTTCTTTCGATGGAAACTTGTTCCTGTGCTGTGCAGTGCGTTATATCACTTTTCAGTTTTCCTGTTATAATAATTGAACAGGGGACACGTATGTGAATTAGTTTACAAAGTTGTGCTTTGCATTTCTGTTCTTTCTATGGAAACTTGTTTCTGTGCCATACAGTGCGAGATAAAACTTTTCGGTGTTCCTGTATTCCTAATTGTGCGAGCGACACAAATGTGATTTAGTGTACAAAGTAGTGCTTTGGATTTCTGTTCTTCGGTTGGAAACTTGTTTCTGTGTTGTGCAGTGTGATATATCAGTTTTCAGTTTTCCTGTTGTAATAATTGAATGGGCGATACCTATGTGATTTAGTTTACAAAGTTGTGCTTTGCTTTTCTGTTCTTTCGATGGAAACTTGTTTCTGTGCCGTACAGTGCAAGATAACACTTTTCGGTTTTCCTGTATTCTTAATTGAGCGAGTGACACACATGTGATTCAGTTTACAAAGTAGTGCTTTTCATTTACGTTCTTTCGTTGGAAACTTGTTCCTGTTAGGAATAAGTTAGGGTTAGGGTCAGGGTTAGGGTTAGGGTTAGGGTTAGGTTAGGGCTCGGTAAGGGATAGGGTTAGGGTTAGGGTTAGGGTTAGGGTTAGGGTTAGGTTAGGGCTGGGTAAGGGATAGGGTTAGGGTTAGGGTTAGGGTTAGGGTTAGGGACTTATGGTTAGGGTTAGGGTTAGGGTTAGGGACTTATGGTTAGGGTTAGGGTTAGGGTTATATCACTTTTCAGGTTTCCTGTTATAATAATTGAACAGGCAACACATATGTGAATTAGTTTACAAAGTTGTGCTTTGCAGTTCTGTTCTTTCTATGGAAACTTGTTTCTGTGCCATACAGTGCGAGATAAAACTTTTCGGTGTTCCTGTATTCCTAATTGTGCGAGCGACACAAATGTGATTTAGTGTACAAAGTAGTGCTTTGGATTTCTGTTCTTCGGTTGGAAACTTGTTTCTGTGCTGTGCAGTGTGATATATCAGTTTTCAGTTTTCCTGTTTTAATAATTGAATGGGCGATACGTATGTGATTTAGTTTACAAAGTTGTGCTTTGCTTTTCTGTTCTTTCGATGGAAACTTGTTTCTGTGCCGTACAGTGCAAGATAACACTTTTCGGTTTTCCTGTATTCTTAATTGAGCGAGTGACACACATGTGATTCAGTTTACAAAGTAGTGCTTTTCATTTATGTTCTTTCGTTGGAAACTTGTTCCTGTTAGGAATAAGTTAGGGTTAGGGTCAGGGTTAGGGTTAGAGTTAGGGTTAGGTTAGGGCTCGGTAAGGGATAGGGTTAGGGTTAGGGTTAGGGTTAGGGTTAGGGTTAGGGCTGGGTAAGGGATAGGGTTAGGGTTAGGGTTAGGGTTAGGGTTAGGGTTAGGGACTTATAGTTAGGGTTAGGGTTAGGGTTAGGGACTTATGGTTAAGGTTAGGGTTAGGGTTATATCACTTTTCAGGTTTCCTGTTATAATAATTGAACAGGCAACACATATGTGAATTAGTTTACAAAGTTGTGCTTTGCGTTTCTGTTCTTTCAATGGAAACTTGTTTCTGTGCCATACAGTGGGAGATAACACTTTTCAGTTTTCCTGTATTCCTAATTGAGCGAGCGACACACAGGTGATTCCGTTTAAGAGTAGTGCTTTGCTTTTCTGTTCTTTCGTTGGAAACTTGTTCTTGTGCTGTACAGTGAGATATATCACTTTTCAGTTTTCCTGTATTCCTAATGGAGCGAGTGACACACATGTGATTTAGTTTACAAATTAGTGATTTTCTTTTTTCATTTGAAACTTGTTCCTGTGCTGTACAATATGATATATCACTTTTCAGTTTTCCTGTTATAATAATTGAACAGGCGACACGTATGTGAATTCGTTTACAAAGTTGTGCTTTGCGTTTCTGTTCTTTCGATGGAAACTTGTTCCTGTGCTGTGCAGTGCGTTATATCACTTTTCAGTTTTCCTGTTATAATAATTGAACAGGGGACACGTATGTGAATTAGTTTACAAAGTTGTGCTTTGCAGTTCTGTTCTTTCTATGGAAACTTGTTTCTGTGCCATACAGTGCGCTTTAAAACTTTTCGGTTTTCCTGTATTCCTAATTGTGCGAGCGACACAAATGTGATTTAGTGTACAAAGTAGTGCTTTGGATTTCTGTTCTTCGGTTGGAAACTTGCTTCTGTGCTGTGCAGTGTGATATATCAGTTTTCAGTTTTCCTGTTGTAATAATTGAATGGGCGATACGTATGTGATTTAGTTTACAAAGTTGTGCTTTGCTTTTCTGTTCTTTCGATCGAAACTTGTTTCTGTGCCGTACAGTGCAAGATAACACTTTTCGGTTTTCCTGTATTCTTAATTGAGCGAGTGACACACATGTGATTCCGTTTACAAAGTAGTGCTTTTCATTTACGTTCTTTCGTTGGAAACTTGTTCCTGTTAGGAATGAGTTAGGGTTAGGGTCAGGGTTAGGGTTAGGGTTAGGGTTAGGTAAGGGCTCGGTAAGGGATAGGGTTAGGGTTAGGGTTAGGGTTAGGGTTAGGTTAGGGCTGGGTAAGGGATAGGGTTAGGGTTAGGGTTAGGGTTAGGGTTGGGGGTTAGGGTTAGGGTTTGGGTTAGGGACTTATGGTTAGGGTTAGGGTTAGGGTTATATCACTTTTCAGGTTTCCTGTTATAATAATTGAACAGGCAACACATATGTGAATTAGTTTACAAAGCTGTGCTTTGCGTTTCTGTTCTTTCAATGGAAACTTGTTTCTGTGCCGTACAGTGCGAGATAACACTTTTGAGTTTTCCTGTATTCCTAATTGAGCGAGCGACACACAGGTGATTCCGTTTAAGAGTAGTGCTTTGCTTTTCTGTTCTTTCGTTGGAAACTTGTTCTTGTGCTGTACAGTGAGATATATCACTTTTCAGTTTTCCTGTATTCCTAATGGAACGAGTGACACACATGTGATTTAGTTTACAAATTAGTGATTTTCTTTTTTGTTCTTTCATTTGAAACTTGTTCCTGTGCTGTACAATATGATATATCACTTTTCAGTTTTCCTGTTATAATAATTGAACAGGCGATACGTATGTGAATTCGTTTACAAAGTTGTGCTTTGAGTTTCTGTTCTTTCGATGGAAACTTGTTCCTGTGCTGTGCAGTGCGTTATATCACTTTTCAGTTTTCCTGTTATAATAATTGAACAGGCGACACATATGTGAATTAGTTTACAAAGTTGTGCTTTGCGTTTCTGTTCTTTCGATGGAAACTTGTTCCTGTGCTGTGCAGTGCTTTATATCACTTTTCAGTTTTCCTGTTATAATAATTGAACAGGGGACACGTATGTGAATTAGTTTACAAAGTTGTGCTTTGCATTTCTGTTCTTTCTTTGGAAACTTGTTTCTGTGCCATACAGTGCGCTTTAAAACTTTTCGGTTTTCCTGTATTCCTAATTGTGCGAGCGACATAAATGTGATTTAGTGTACAAAGTAGTGCTTTGGATTTCTGTTCTTTGGTTGGAAACTTGTTTCTGTGCTGTACAGTGTGATATATCAGTTTTCAGTTTTCCTGTTGTAATAATTGAATGGGCGATACGTATGTGATTTAGTTTACAAAGTTGTGCTTTGCTTTTCTGTTCTTTTGATGGAAACTTGTTACTGTGCCGTACAGTGCAAGATAACACTTTTCGGTTTTCCTGTATTCTTAATTGAGCGAGTGACACACATGTGATTCAGTTTACAAAGTAGTGCTTTTCATTTACGTTCTTTCGTTGGAAACTTGTTCCTGTTAGGAATAAGTTAGGGTTAGGGTCAGGGTTAGGGTTAGGGTTAGGTTAGGGCTCGGTAAGGGATAGGGTTAGGGTTTGGGTTAGGGTTAGGGTTAGGGTTAGGGTTAGGGTTAGGTTAGGGCTGGGTAAGGGATAGGGTTAGGGTTAGGGTTAGGGTTAGGGTTAGGGTTAGGGTTGGGGGTTAGGGTTAGGGTTAGGGTTAGGGACTTATGGTTAGGGTTAGGGTTAGGGTTATATCACATTTCAGGTTTCCTGTTATAATAATTGAACAGGCAACACATATGTGAATTAGTTTACAAAGTTGTGCTTTGCGTTTCTGTTCTTTCAATGGAAACTTGTTTCTGTGCCGTACAGTGCGAGATAACACTTTTCAGTTTTCCTGTATTCGTAATTGAGCGAGCGACACACAGGTGATTCCGTTTAAGAGTAGTGCTTTGCTTTTCTGTTCTTTCGTTGGAAACTTGTTCTTGTGCTGTACAGTGAGATATATCACTTTTCAGTTTTCCTGTATTCCTAATGGAGCGAGTGACACACATGTGATTTAGTTTACAAATTAGTGATTTTCTTTTTTCATTTGAAACTTGTTCCTGTGCTGTACAATATGATATATCACTTTTCAGTTTTCCTGTTATAATAATTGAACAGGCGACACGTATGTGAATTCGTTTACAAAGTTGTGCTTTGCGTTTCTGTTCTTTCGATGGAAACTTGTTCCTGTGCTGTGCAGTGCGTTATATCACTTTTCAGTTTTCCTGTTATAATAATTGAACAGGGGACACGTATGTGAATTAGTTTACAAAGTTGTGCTTTGCATTTCTGTTCTTTCTATGGAAACTTGTTTCTGTGCCATACAGTGCGAGATAAAACTTTTCGGTGTTCCTGTATTCCTAATTGTGCGAGCGACACAAATGTGATTTAGTGTACAAAGTAGTGCTTTGGATTTCTGTTCTTCGGTTGGAAACTTGTTTCTGTGTTGTGCAGTGTGATATATCAGTTTTCAGTTTTCCTGTTGTAATAATTGAATTGGCGATACCTATGTGATTTAGTTTACAAAGTTGTGCTTTGCTTTTCTGTTCTTTCGATGGAAACTTGTTTCTGTGCCGTACAGTGCAAGATAACACTTTTCGGTTTTCCTGTATTCTTAATTGAGCGAGTGACACACATGTGATTCAGTTTACAAAGTAGTGCTTTTCATTTACGTTCTTTCGTTGGAAACTTGTTCCTGTTAGGAATAAGTTAGGGTTAGGGTCAGGGTTAGGGTTAGGGTTAGGTTAGGGCTCGGTAAGGGATAGGGTTAGGGTTAGGGTTAGGGTTAGGGTTAGGGTTAGGTTAGGGCTGGGTAAGGGATAGGGTTAGGGTTAGGGTTAGGGTTAGGGACTTATGGTTAGGGTTAGGGTTAGGGTTAGGGACTTATGGTTAGGGTTAGGGTTAGGGTTATATCACTTTTCAGGTTTCCTGTTATAATAATTGAACAGGCAACACATATGTGAATTAGTTTACAAAGTTGTGCTTTGCAGTTCTGTTCTTTCTATGGAAACTTGTTTCTGTGCCATACAGTGCGAGATAAAACTTTTCGGTGTTCCTGTATTCCTAATTGTGCGAGCGACACAAATGTGATTTAGTGTACAAAGTAGTGCTTTGGATTTCTGTTCTTCGGTTGGAAACTTGTTTCTGTGCTGTGCAGTGTGATATATCAGTTTTCAGTTTTCCTGTTGTAATAATTGAATGGGCGATACGTATGTGATTTAGTTTACAAAGTTGTGCTTTGCTTTTCTGTTCTTTCGATGGAAACTTGTTTCTGTGCCGTACAGTGCAAGATAACACTTTTCGGTTTTGCTGTATTCTTAATTGAGCGAGTGACACACATGTGATTCAGTTTACAAAGTAGTGCTTTTCATTTATGTTCTTTCGTTGGAAACTTGTTCCTGTTAGGAATAAGTTAGGGTTAGGGTCAGGGTTAGGGTTAGAGTTAGGGTTAGGTTAGGGCTCGGTAAGGGATAGGGTTAGGGTTAGGGTTAGGGTTAGGGTTAGGGTTAGGGCTGGGTAAGGGATAGGGTTAGGGTTAGGGTTAGGGTTAGGGTTAGGGTTAGGGACTTATAGTTAGGGTTAGGGTTAGGGTTAGGGACTTATGGTTAGGGTTAGGGTTAGGGTTATATCACTTTTCAGGTTTCCTGTTATAATAATTGAACAGGCAACACATATGTGAATTAGTTTACAAAGTTGTGCTTTGCGTTTCTGTTCTTTCAATGGAAACTTGTTTCTGTGCCATACAGTGCGAGATAACACTTTTCAGTTTTCCTGTATTCCTAATTGAGCGAGCGACACACAGGTGATTCCGTTTAAGAGTAGTGCTTTGCTTTTCTGTTCTTTCGTTGGAAACTTGTTCTTGTGCTGTACAGTGAGATATATCACTTTTCAGTTTTCCTGTATTCCTAATGGAGCGAGTGACACACATGTGATTTAGTTTACAAATTAGTGATTTTCTTTTTTCATTTGAAACTTGTTCCTGTGCTGTACAATATGATATATCACTTTTCAGTTTTCCTGTTATAATAATTGAACAGGCGACACGTATGTGAATTCGTTTACAAAGTTGTGCTTTGCGTTTCTGTTCTTTCGATGGAAACTTGTTCCTGTGCTGTGCAGTGCGTTATATCACTTTTCAGTTTTCCTGTTATAATAATTGAACAGGGGACACATATGTGAATTAGTTTACAAAGTTGTGCTTTGCATTTCTGTTCTTTCTATGGAAACTTGTTTCTGTGCCATACAGTGCGAGAGAAAACTTTTCGGTTTTCCTGTATTCCTAATTGTGCGAGCGACACAAATGTGATTTAGTGTACAAAGTAGTGCTTTGGATTTCTGTTCTTCGGTTGGAAACTTGTTTCTGTGCTGTGCAGTGTGATATATCAGGTTTCAGTTTTCCTGTTGTAATAATTGAATGGGCGATACCTATGTGATTTAGTTTACAAAGTTGTGCTTTGCTTTTCTGTTCTTTCGTTGGAAACTTGTTCTTGTGCTGTACAGTGAGATATATCACTTTTCAGTTTTCCTGTATTCCTAATGGAGCGAGTGACACACATGTGATTTAGTTTACAAATTAGTGATTTACTTTTTTCATTTGAAACTTGTTCCTGTGCTGTACAATATGATATATCACTTTTCAGTTTTCCTGTTATAATAATTGAACAGGCGACACGTATGTGAATTCGTTTACAAAGTTGTGCTTTGCGTTTCTGTTCTTTCGATGGAAACTTGTTCCTGTGCTGTGCAGTGCGTTATATCACTTTTCAGTTTTCCTGTTATAATAATTGAACAGGGGACACGTATGTGAATTAGTTTACAAAGTTGTGCTTTGCAGTTCTGTTCTTTCTATGGAAACTTGTTTCTGTTCCATACAGTGCGAGATAAAACTTTTCGGTGTTCCTGTATTCCTAATTGTGCGAGCGACACAAATGTGATTTAGTGTACAAAGTAGTGCTTTGGATTTCTGTTCTTCGGTTGGAAACTTGTTTCTGTGCTGTGCAGTGTGATATATCAGTTTTCAGTTTTCCTGTTGTAATAATTGAATGGGCGATACCTATGTGATTTAGTTTACAAAGTTGTGCTTTGCTTTTCTGTTCTTTCGATGGAAACTTGTTTCTGTGCCGTACAGTGCAAGATAACACTTTTCGGTTTTCCTGTATTCTTAATTGAGCGAGTGACACACATGTGATTCAGTTTACAAAGTAGAGCTTTTCATTTACGTTCTTTCGTTGGAAACTTGTTCCTGTTAGGAATAAGTTAGGGTTAGGGTCAGGGTTAGGGTTAGGGTTAGGGTTAGGTTAGGGCTCGGTAAGGGATAGGGTTAGGGTTAGGGTTAGGGTTAGGGTTAGGGTTAGGGTTAGGTTAGGGCTGGGTAAGGGATAGGGTTAGGGTTA
This sequence comes from Meriones unguiculatus, assembly GCF_030254825.1. Lineage (NCBI taxonomy): Eukaryota > Metazoa > Chordata > Mammalia > Rodentia > Muridae > Meriones > Meriones unguiculatus. The sequence continues at coordinate 11,737,503 of NW_026843646.1, read as the reverse complement.
GGGTTAGGGTTAGGGTTAGGGACTTATGGTTAGGGTTAGGGTTAGGGTTAGGGACTTATGGTTAGGGTTAGGGTTAGGGTTATATCACTTTTCAGGTTTCCTGTTATAATAATTGTACAGGCAACACATATGTGAATTAGTTTACAAAGTTGTGCTTTGCGTTTCTGTTCTTTCAATGGAAACTTGTTTCTGTGCCATACAGTGCGAGATAACACTTTTCAGTTTTCCTGTATTCCTAATTGAGCGAGCGACACACAGGTGATTCCGTTTAAGAGTAGTGCTTTGCTTTTCTGTTCTTTCGTTGGAAACTTGTTCTTGTGCTGTACAGTGAGATATATCACTTTTCAGTTTTCCTGTATTCCTAATGAAGCGAGTGACACACATGTGATTTAGTTTACAAATTAGTGATTTTCTTTTTTCATTTGAAACTTGTTCCTGTGCTGTACAATATGATATATCACTTTTCAGTTTTCCTGTTATAATAATTGAACATGCGACACGTATGTGTATTCGTTTACAAAGTTGTGCTTTGCGTTTCTGTTCTTTCGATGGAAACTTGTTCCTGTGCTGTGCAGTGCGTTATATCACTTTTCAGTTTTCCTGTTATAATAATTGAACAGGGGACACGTACGTGAATTAGTTTACAAAGTTGTGCTTTGCATTTCTGTTCTTTCTATGGAAACTTGTTTCTGTGCCATACAGTGCGAGATAAAACTTTTCGGTTTTCCTGTATTCCTAATTGTGCGAGCGACACAAATGTGATTTAGTGTACAAAGTAGTGCTTTGGATTTCTGTTCTTCGGTTGGAAACTTGTTTCTGTGCTGTGCAGTGTGATATATCACTTTTCAGTTTTCCTGTTGTAATAATTGAACGGGCGATACGTATGTGATTTAGTTTACAAAGTTGTGCTTTGCTTTTCTGTTCTTTCGATGGAAACTTGTTTCTGTGCCGTACAGTGCAAGATAACACTTTTCGGTTTTCCTGTATTCTTAATTGAGCGAGTGACACACATGTGATTCAGTTTACAAAGTAGTGCTTTTCATTTACGTTCTTTCGTTGGAAACTTGTTCCTGTTAGGAATAAGTTAGGGTTAGGATTAGGGTTAGGGTTAGGTTAGGGCTCGGTAAGGGATAGGGTTAGGATTAGGGTTAGGGTTAGGGTTAGGTTAGGGCTCGGTAAGGGATAGGGTTAGGGTTAGGGTTAGCGTTAGGTTAGGGCTGGGTAAGGGTTAGGGGTAGGGTTAGGGTTAGGGTTAGGGTTAGGGTTATTGGTTAGGGTTAGGGTTAGGGTTAGGGACTTAGGGTTAGGGTAAGGGTTAGGGTTATATCACTTTTCAGGTTTCCTGTTATAATAATTGAACAGGCGACACATCTGTGAATTAGTTTACAAAGTTGTGCTTTGCGTTTCTGTTCTTTCAATGGAAACTTGTTTCTGTGCCGTACAGTGCGAGTTAACACTTTTCAGTTTTCCTGTATTCCTAATTGAGCGAGCGAGAAACAGGTGATTCCGTTTAAAAGTAGTGCTTTGCTTTTCTGTTCTTTCGTTGGAAACTTGTTCTTGTTAGGAATAAGTTAGGGTTAGGGTCAGGGTTAGGGTTAGGGTTAGGGTTAGGTTAGGGCTCGGTAAGGGGTAGGGTTAGGGTTAGGGTTAGGGTTAGGGTTAGGGTTAGGGTTAGGGACTTATGGTTAGGGTTAGGGATAGGGTTATATCACTTTTCAGGTTTCCTGTTATAATAATTGAACAGGCAACACATATGTGAATTAGTTTACAAAGCTGTGCTTTGCGTTTCTGTTCTTTCAATGGAAACTTGTTTCTGTGCCGTACAGTGCGAGATAACACTTTTCAGTTTTCCTGTATTCCTAATTGCGCGAGAGACACACAGGTGATTCTGTTTAAGAGTAGTGCTTTGCTTTTCTGTTCTTTCGTTGGAAACTTGTTCTTGTGCTGTACAGTGAGATATATCACTTTTCAGTTTTCCTGTATTCCTAATGGAGCGAGTGACACACATGTGATTTATTTTACAAATTAGAGATTTTCTTTTTTGTTCTTTCATTTGAAACTTGTTCCTGTGCTGTACAATATGATATATCACTTTTCAGTTTTCCTGTTATAATAATTGAACAGGCGACACGTATGTGAATTCGTTTACAAAGTTGTGCTTTGCGTTTCTGTTCTTTCGATGGAAACTTGTTCCTGTGCTGTGCAGTGCGTTATATCACTTTTCAGTTTTCCTGTTATAATAATTGAACAGGGGACACGTATGTGAATTAGTTTACAAAGTTGTGCTTTGCAGTTCTGTTCTTTCTATGGAAACTTGTTTCTGTTCCATACAGTGCGAGATAAAACTTTTCGGTGTTCCTGTATTCCTAATTGTGCGAGCGACACAAATGTGATTTAGTGTACAAAGTAGTGCTTTGGATTTCTGTTCTTCGGTTGGAAACTTGTTTCTGTGCTGTGCAGTGTGATATATCAGTTTTCAGTTTTCCTGTTGTAATAATTGAATGGGCGATACCTATGTGATTTAGTTTACAAAGTTGTGCTTTGCTTTTCTGTTCTTTCGATGGAAACTTGTTTCTGTGCCGTACAGTGCAAGATAACACTTTTCGGTTTTCCTGTATTCTTAATTGAGCGAGTGACACACATGTGATTCAGTTTACAAAGTAGAGCTTTTCATTTACGTTCTTTCGTTGGAAACTTGTTCCTGTTAGGAATAAGTTAGGGTTAGGGTCAGGGTTAGGGTTAGGGTTAGGGTTAGGTTAGGGCTCGGTAAGGGATAGGGTTAGGGTTAGGGTTAGGGTTAGGGTTAGGGTTAGGGTTAGGTTAGGGCTGGGTAAGGGATAGGGTTAGGGTTAGGGTTAGGGTTAGGGTTAGGGACTTATGGTTAGGGTTAGGGTTAGGGTTAGGGACTTATGGTTAGGGTTAGGGTTAGGGTTATATCACTTTTCAGGTTTCCTGTTATAATAATTGTACAGGCAACACATATGTGAATTAGTTTACAAAGTTGTGCTTTGCGTTTCTGTTCTTTCAATGGAAACTTGTTTCTGTGCCATACAGTGCGAGATAACACTTTTCAGTTTTCCTGTATTCCTAATTGAGCGAGCGACACACAGGTGATTCCGTTTAAGAGTAGTGCTTTGCTTTTCTGTTCTTTCGTTGGAAACTTGTTCTTGTGCTGTACAGTGAGATATATCACTTTTCAGTTTTCCTGTATTCCTAATGAAGCGAGTGACACACATGTGATTTAGTTTACAAATTAGTGATTTTCTTTTTTCATTTGAAACTTGTTCCTGTGCTGTACAATATGATATATCACTTTTCAGTTTTCCTGTTATAATAATTGAACATGCGACACGTATGTGTATTCGTTTACAAAGTTGTGCTTTGCGTTTCTGTTCTTTCGATGGAAACTTGTTCCTGTGCTGTGCAGTGCGTTATATCACTTTTCAGTTTTCCTGTTATAATAATTGAACAGGGGACACGTACGTGAATTAGTTTACAAAGTTGTGCTTTGCATTTCTGTTCTTTCTATGGAAACTTGTTTCTGTGCCATACAGTGCGAGATAAAACTTTTCGGTTTTCCTGTATTCCTAATTGTGCGAGCGACACAAATGTGATTTAGTGTACAAAGTAGTGCTTTGGATTTCTGTTCTTCGGTTGGAAACTTGTTTCTGTGCTGTGCAGTGTGATATATCACTTTTCAGTTTTCCTGTTGTAATAATTGAACGGGCGATACGTATGTGATTTAGTTTACAAAGTTGTGCTTTGCTTTTCTGTTCTTTCGATGGAAACTTGTTTCTGTGCCGTACAGTGCAAGATAACACTTTTCGGTTTTCCTGTATTCTTAATTGAGCGAGTGACACACATGTGATTCAGTTTACAAAGTAGTGCTTTTCATTTACGTTCTTTCGTTGGAAACTTGTTCCTGTTAGGAATAAGTTAGGGTTAGGATTAGGGTTAGGGTTAGGTTAGGGCTCGGTAAGGGATAGGGTTAGGATTAGGGTTAGGGTTAGGGTTAGGTTAGGGCTCGGTAAGGGATAGGGTTAGGGTTAGGGTTAGCGTTAGGTTAGGGCTGGGTAAGGGTTAGGGGTAGGGTTAGGGTTAGGGTTAGGGTTAGGGTTATTGGTTAGGGTTAGGGTTAGGGTTAGGGACTTAGGGTTAGGGTAAGGGTTAGGGTTATATCACTTTTCAGGTTTCCTGTTATAATAATTGAACAGGCGACACATCTGTGAATTAGTTTACAAAGTTGTGCTTTGCGTTTCTGTTCTTTCAATGGAAACTTGTTTCTGTGCCGTACAGTGCGAGTTAACACTTTTCAGTTTTCCTGTATTCCTAATTGAGCGAGCGAGAAACAGGTGATTCCGTTTAAAAGTAGTGCTTTGCTTTTCTGTTCTTTCGTTGGAAACTTGTTCTTGTTAGGAATAAGTTAGGGTTAGGGTCAGGGTTAGGGTTAGGGTTAGGGTTAGGTTAGGGCTCGGTAAGGGGTAGGGTTAGGGTTAGGGTTAGGGTTAGGGTTAGGGTTAGGGTTAGGGACTTATGGTTAGGGTTAGGGATAGGGTTATATCACTTTTCAGGTTTCCTGTTATAATAATTGAACAGGCAACACATATGTGAATTAGTTTACAAAGCTGTGCTTTGCGTTTCTGTTCTTTCAATGGAAACTTGTTTCTGTGCCGTACAGTGCGAGATAACACTTTTCAGTTTTCCTGTATTCCTAATTGCGCGAGAGACACACAGGTGATTCTGTTTAAGAGTAGTGCTTTGCTTTTCTGTTCTTTCGTTGGAAACTTGTTCTTGTGCTGTACAGTGAGATATATCACTTTTCAGTTTTCCTGTATTCCTAATGGAGCGAGTGACACACATGTGATTTATTTTACAAATTAGAGATTTTCTTTTTTGTTCTTTCATTTGAAACTTGTTCCTGTGCTGTACAATATGATATATCACTTTTCAGTTTTCCTGTTATAATAATTGAACAGGCGATACGTATGTGAATTCGTTTACAAAGTTGTGCTTTGAGTTTCTGTTCTTTCGATGGAAACTTGTTCCTGTGCTGTGCAGTGCGTTATATCACTTTTCAGTTTTCCTGTTATAATAATTGAACAGGGGACACATATGTGAATTAGTTTACAAAGTTGTGCTTTGCATTTCTGTTCTTTCTTTGGAAACTTGTTTCTGTGCCATACAGTGCGCTTTAAAACTTTTCGGTTTTCCTGCATTCCTAATTGTGCGAGCGACACAAATGTGATTTAGTGTACAAAGTAGTGCTTTGGATTTCTGTTCTTCGGTTGGAAACTTGTTTCTGTGCTGTACATTGTGATATATCAGTTTCCAGTTTTCCTGTTGTAATAATTGAATGGGCGATACGTATGTGATTTAGTTTACAAAGTTGTGCTTTGCTTTTCTGTTCTTTCGATGGAAACTTGTTTCTGTGCCGTACAGTGCAAGATAACACTTTTCGGTTTTCCTGTATTCTTAATTGAGCGAGTGACACACATGTGATTCAGTTTACAAAGTAGTGCTTTTCATTTACGTTCTTTCGTTGGAAACTTGTTCCTGTTAGGAATAAGTTAGGGTTAGGGTCAGGGTTAGGGTTAGGGTTAGTTAGGGCTGGGTAAGGGATAGGGTTAGGGTTAGGGTTAGGGTTAGGGTTAGGGGGTAGGGTTAGGGTTAGGGTTAGTGTTAGGGACTTAGGGTTAGGGTTAGGGTTAGGGTTATATCACTTTTCAGGTTTCCTGTTATAATAATTGAACAGGGGACACGTATGTGAATTAGTTTACAAAGTTGTGCTTTGCGTTTCTGTTCTTTCTTTGGAAACTTGTTTCTGTGCTGTGCAGTGCGTTATATCACTTTTCAGTTTTCCTGTTATAATAATTGAACAGGGGACACGTATGTGAATTAGTTTACAAAGTTGTGCTTTGCATTTCTGTTCTGTCTTTGGAAACTTGTTTCTGTGCCATACAGTGCGCTTTAAAACTTTTCGGTTTTCCTGTATTCCTAATTGTGCGAGCGACACAAATGTGATTTAGTGTACAAAGTAGTGCTTTGGATTTCTGTTCTTCGGTTGGAAACTTGTTTCTGTGCTGTACAGTGTGATATATCAGTTTTCAGTTTTCCTGTTGTAATAATTGAATGGGCGATACGTATGTGATTTAGTTTACAAAGTTGTGCTTTGCTTTTCTCTTCTTTCGATGGAAACTTGTTTCTGTGCCGTACAGTGCAAGATAACACTTTTCGGTTTTCCTGTATTCTTAATTGAGCGAGTGACACACATGTGATTCAGATTACAAAGTAGTGCTTTTCATTTACGTTCTTTTGTTGGAAACTTGTTCCAGTTAGGAATAAGTTAGGGTTAGGGTTAGGGTTAGGGTTAGATTTAGGGCTCGGTAAGGGATAGGGTTAGGATTAGGTTTAGGGTTAGGGTTAGGGTTAGGTTAGGGCTGGGTAAGGGATAGGCTTAGGGTTAGGGTTAGGGTTAGGGTTAGGGGTTAGGGTTAGGGTTAGGGTTAGGGTTAGGGACTTAGAGTTAGGGTTACGGTTAGGGTTATATCACTTTTCAGGTTTCCTGTTATAATAATTGAACAGGCGACACATATGTGAATTAGTTTACAAAGTTGTGCTTTGCGTTTCTGTTCTTTCAATGGAAACTTGTTTCTGTGCCGTACAGTGCGAGATAACACTTTTCAGTTTTCCTGTATTCCTAATTGAGCGAGCGACACACAGGTGATTCCGTTTAAAAGTAGTGCTTTGCTTTTCTGTTCTTTCGTTGGAAACTTGTTCTTGTGCTGTACAGTGAGATATATCACTTTTCAGTTTTCCTGTATTCCTAATGGAGCGAGTGACACACATGTGATTTACTTTACAAATTAGTGATTTTCTTTTTTGTTCTTTCATTTGAAACTTGTTCCTGTGCTGTACAATATGATATATCACTTTTCAGTTTTCCTGTTATAATAATTGAACAGGCGATACGTATGTGAATTCGTTTACAAAGTTGTGCTTTGAGTTTCTTTTCTTTCGATGGAAACTTGTTCCTGTGCTGTACAGTGCGTTATATCACTTTTCAGTTTTCATGTTATAATAATTGAACAGGCGACACATATGTGAATTAGTTTACAAAGTTGTGCTTTGCGTTTCTGTTCTTTCGATGGAAACTTGTTCCTGTGCTGTGCAGTGCGTTATATCACTTTTCAGTTTTCCTGTTATAATAATTGAACAGGGGACACGTATGTGAATTAGTTTACAAAGTTGTGCTTTGCAGTTATGTTCTTTCTATGGAAACTTGTTTCTGTGACATACAGTGCGAGATAAAACTTTTCGGTTTTCCTGTATTCCTAATTGTACGAGCGACACAAATGTGATTTAGTGTACAAAGTAGTGCTTTGGATTTCTGTTCTTCAGACGGAAACTTGTTTCTGTGCTGTGCAGTGTGATATATCAGTTTTCAGTTTTCCTGTTGTAATAATTGAACGGGCGATACATATGTGATTTAGTTTACAAAGTTGTGCTTTGCTTTTCTGTTCTTTCGATGGAAACTTGTTTCTGTGCCGTACAGTGCAAGATAACACTTTTCGGTTTTCCTGTATTCTTAATTGAGCGAGTGACACACATGTGATTCAGTTTACAAAGTAGTGCTTTTCATTTACGTTCTTTCGTTGGAAACTTGTTCCTGTTAGGAATAAGTTAGGGTTAGGGTCAGGGTTAGGGTAAGGGTTAGGGTTAGGTTAGGGCTCGGTAAGGGATAGGGTTAGGGTTAGGGTTAGGGTTAGGGTTAGGTTAGGGCTGGGTAAGGGATAGGGTTAGGGTTAGGGTTAGGGTTAGGGTTAGGGTTAGGGTTAGGGGTTAGGGTTAGGGTTAGGGTTAGGTTTAGGGACTTAGGGTTAGGGTTAGGGTTAGGGTTATATCACTTTTCAGGTTTCCTGTTATAATAATTGAACAGGCGACACATATGTGAATTAGTTTATAAAGTTGTGCTTTGCGTTTCTGTTCTTTCAATGGAAACTTGTTTCTGTGCCGTACAGTGCGAGATAACACTTTTCAGTTTTCCTGTATTCCTAATTGAGCGAGCGACACACAGGTGATTCCGTTTAAAAGTATTGCTTTGCTTTTCTGTTCTTTCGTTGGAAACTTGTTCTTGTGCTGTACAGTGAGATATATCACTTTTCAGTTTTTCTGTATTCCTAATGGAACGAGTGACACACATGTGATTTAGTTTACAAATTAGTGATTTTCTTTTTTGTTCTTTCATTTGAAACTTGTTCCTGTGCTGTACAATATGATATATCACTTTTCAGTTTTCCTGTTATAATAATTGAACAGGCGACACGTATGTGAATTCGTTTACAAAGTTGTGCTTTGCGTTTCTGTTCTTTCGATGGAAACTTGTTCCTGTGCTGTGCAGTGCGTTATATCACTTTTCAGTTTTCCTGTTATAATAATTGAACAGGGGACACATATGTGAATTAGTTTACAAAGTTATGCTTTGCATTTCTGTTCTTTCTTTGGAAACTTGTTTCTGTGCTGTGCAGTGCGTTATATCACTTTTCAGTTTTCCTGTTATAATAATTGAACAGGGGACACGTATGTGAATTAGTTTACAAAGTTGTGCTTTGCATTTCTGTTCTTTCTTTGGAAACTTGTTTCTGTGCCATACAGTGCGAGATAAAACTTTTCGGTTTTCCTGTATTCCTAATTGTGCGAGCGACACAAATGTGATTTAGTGTACAAAGTAGTGCTTTGGATTTCTGTTCTTCGGTTGGAAACTTGTTTCTGTGCTGTACAGTGTGATATATCAGTTTTCAGTTTTCCTGTTGTATTAATTGAATGGGCGATACGTATGTGATTTAGTTTACAAAGTTGTGCTTTGCTTTTCTGTTCTTTCGATGGAAACTTGTTTCTGTGCCGTACAGTGCAAGATAACACTTTTCGGTTTTCCTGTATTCTTAATTGAGCGAGTGACACACATGTGATTCAGTTTACAAAGTAGTGCTTTTCATTTACGTTCTTTCGTTGGAAACTTGTTCCTGTTAGGAATAAGTTAGGGTTAGGGTTAGGGTTAGGGTTAGGGTTAGGGTTAGGGTTAGGGTTAGGGTTAGGTTAGGGCTGGGTAAGGGATAGGGTTAGGGTTAGGGTTAGGGTTAGGGTTAGGGTTAGGGGTTAGGGTTAGGGTTAGGGTTAGGGACTTAGGGTTAGGGTTAGGGTTAGGGTTATATCACTTTTCAGGTTTCCTGTTATAATAATTGAACAGGCGACACATATGTGAATTAGTTTACAAAGTTGTGCTTTGCGTTTCTGTTCTTTCAATGGAAACTTGTTTCTGTGCCGTACAGTGCGAGATAACACTTTTCAGTTTTCCTGTATTCCTAATTGAGCGAGCGACACACAGGTGATTCCGTTTAAAAGTAGTGCTTTGCTTTTCTGTTCTTTCGTTGGAAACTTGTTCTTGTGCTGTACAGTGAGATATATCACTTTTCAGTTTTCCTGTATTCCTAATGGAGCGAGTGACACACATGTGATTTAGTTTCCAAATTAGTGATTTTCTTTTTTGTTCTTTCATTTGAAACTTGTTCCTGTGCTGTACAATATGATATATCACTTTTCAGTTTTCCTGTTATAATAATTGAACAGGCGACACGTATGTGAATTCGTTTACAAAGTTGTGCTTTGCGTTTCTGTTCTTCGATGGAAACTTGTTCCTGTGCTGTGCAGTGCGTTATATCACTTTTCAGTTTTCCTGTTATAATAATTGAACAGGGGACACGTATGTGAATTAGTTTACAAAGTTGTGCTATGCATTTCTGTTCTTTCTTTGTAAACTTGTTTCTGTGCCATACAGTGCGAGATAAAACTTTTCGGTTTTCCTGTATTCCTAATTGTGCGAGCGACACAAATGTGATTTAGTGTACAAAGTAGTGCTTTGGATTTCTGTTCTTCGGTTGGAAACTTGTTTCTGTGCTGTACAGTGTGATATATCAGTTTTCAGTTTTCCTGTTGTAATAATTGAATGGGTGATACGTATGTGATTTAGTTTACAAAGTTGTGCTTTGCTTTTCTGTTCTTTCGATGGAAACTTGTTTCTGTGCCGTACAGTGCAAAATAACACTTTTCGGTTTTCCTGTATTCTTAATTGAGCGAGTGACACACATGTGATTCATTTTACAAATTAGTGCTTTTCATTTACGTTCTTTCGTTGGAAACTTGTTCCTGTTAGGAATAAGTTAGGGTTAGGGTTAGGGTTAGGGTTAGGGTTAGGGTTAGGGTTAGGGTTAGGGCTCGGTAAGGGATAGGGTTAGGATTAGGGTTAGGGTTAGGGTTAGGGTTAGGTTAGGGCTGGGTAAGGGATAGGGTTAGGGTTAGGGTTAGGTGTTAGGGTTAGGGTTAGGGTTAGGGTTAGGGTTAGGTTAGGGCTGGGTAAGGGATAGGGTTAGGATTAGGGTTAGGGTTAGGGTTAGGGTTAGGGGTTAGGGTTAGGGTTAGGGTTAGGGTTAGGGTTAGGTTGGGGCTGGGTAAGGGATAGGGTTAGGGTTAGGGTTAGGGTTAGGGTTAGGGTTAGGGGTTAGGGTTAGGGTTAGGGTTAGGGTTAGGGACTTAGGGTTAGTGTTAGGGTTAGGGTTATATCACTTTTCAGGTTTCCTGTTATAATAATTGAACAGGCGACACATATGTGAATTAGTTTACAAAGTTGTGCTTTGCGTTTCTGTTCTTTCAATGGAAACTTGTTTCTCTGCTGTACAGTGCGAGATAACACTTTTCAGTTTTCCTGTATTCCTAATTGAGCGAGCGACACACAGGTGATTCCGTTTAAAAGTAGTGCTTTGCTTTTCTGTTCTTTCGTTGGAAACTTGTTCTTGTGCTGTACAGTGAGATATATCACTTTTCAGTTTTCCTGTATTCCTAATGGAGCGAGTGACACACATGTGATTTAGTTTACAAATTAGTGATTTTCTTTTTTGTTCTTTCATTTGAAACTTGTTCCTGTGCTGTACAATATGATATATCACTTTTCAGTTTTCCTGTTATAATAATTGAACAGGCGACACGTATGTGAATTCGTTTACAAAGTTGTGCTTTGCGTTTCTGTTCTTTCGATGGAAACTTGTTCCTGTGCTGTGCAGTGCGTTATATCACTTTTCAGTTTTCCTGTTATAATAATTGAACAGGGGACACGTATGTGAATTAGTTTACAAAGTTGTGCTATGCATTTCTGTTCTTTCTTTGGAAACTTGTTTCTGTGCCATACAGTGCGAGATAAAAATTTTCGGTTTTCCTGTATTCCTAATTGTGCGAGCGACACAAATGTGATTTAGTGTACAAAGTAGTGCTTTGGATTTCTGTTCTTCGGTTGGAAACTTGTTTCTGTGCTGTACAGTGTGATATATCAGTTTTCAGTTTTCCTGTGGTAATAATTGAATGGGTGATACGTATGTGATTTAGTTTACAAAGTTGTGCTTTGCTTTTCTGTTCTTTCGATGGAAACTTGTTTCTGTGCCTTACAGTGCAAGATAACACTTTTCGGTTTTCCTGTATTCTTAATTGAGCGAGTGACACACATGTGATTCAGTTTACAAAGTAGTGCTTTTCATTTACGTTCTTTCGTTGGAAACTTGTTCCTGTTAGGAATAAGTAAGGGTTAGGGTTAGGGTTAGGGTTAGGGTTAGGGTTAGGGTTAGGGTTAGGGCTCGGTAAGGGATAGGGTTAGGATTAGGGTTAGAGTTAGGGTTAGGGTTAGGTGAGGGCTGGGTAAGGGATAGGGTTAGGGTTAGGGTTAGGTGTTAGGGTTAGGGTTAGGGTTAGGGTTAGGGACTTAGGGTTAGGGTTAGGGTTAGGGTTAGGGTTATATCACTTTTCAGGTTTCCTGTTATAATAATTGAACAGGCGACACATATGTGAATTAGTTTACAAAGTTGTGCTTTGCGTTTCTGTTCTTTCAATGGAAACTTGTTTCTGTGCCGTACAGTGCTAGATAACACTTTTCAGTTTTCCTGTATTCCTAATTGAGCGAGCGACACACAGGTGATTCCGTTTAAAAGTAGTGCTTTGCTTTTCTGTTCTTTCGTTGGAAACTTGTTCTTGTGCTGTACAGTGAGATATATCACTTTTCAGTTTTCCTGTATTCCTAATGGAGCGAGTGACACACATGTGATTTAGTTTACAAATTAGTGATTTTCTTTTTTGTTCTTTCATTTGAAACTTGTTCCTGTGCTGTACAATATGATATATCACTTTTCAGTTTTCCTGTTATAATAATTGAACAGGCGACACGTATGTGAATTCTTTTACAAAGTTGTGCTTTGCGTTTCTGTTCTTTCAATGGAAACTTGTTCCTGTGCTGTGCAGTGCGTTATATCACTTTTCAGTTTTCCTGTTATAATAATTGAACAGGGGACACATATGTGAATTAGTTTACAAAGTTGTGCTTTGCGTTTCTGTTCTTTCTTTGGAAACTTGTTTCTGTGCTGTGCAGTGCGTTATATCACTTTTCAGTTTTCCTGTTATAATAATTGAACAGGGGACACGTATGTGAATTAGTTTACAAAGTTGTGCTTTGCATTTCTGTTCTTTCTTTGGAAACTTGTTTCTGTGCCATACAGTGCGCTTTAAAACTTTTCGGTTTTCCTGTATTCCTAATTGTGCGAGCGACACAAATGTGATTTAGTGTACAAAGTAGTGCTTTGGATTTCTGTTCTTCGGTTGGAAACTTGTTTCTGTGCTGTACAGTGTGATATATCAGTTTTCAGTTTTCCTGTTGTAATAATTGAATGGGTGATAAGTATGTGATTTAGTTTACAAAGTTGTGCTTTGCTTTTCTGTTCTTTCGATGGAAACTTGTTTCTGTGCCGTACAGTGCAAGATAACACTTTTCGGTTTTCCTGTATTCTTAATTGAGCGAGTGACACACATGTGATTCAGTTTACAAAGTAGTGCTTTTCATTTACGTTCTTTCGTTGGAAACTTGTTCCTGTTAGGAATAAGTTAGGGTTAGGGTTAGGGTTAGGGTTAGGGTTAGGGTTAGGGTTAGGTTAGGGCTGGGTAAGGGATAGGGTTAGGGTTAGGGTTAGGTGTTAGGGTTAGGGTTAGGGTTAGGGTTAGGGACTTAGGGTTAGGGTTAGGGTTAGGGTTATATCACTTTTCAGGTTTCCTGTTATAATAATTGAACAGGCGACACATATGTGAATTAGTTTACAAAGTTGTGCTTTGCGTTTCTGTTCTTTCAATGGAAACTTGTTTCTGTGCCATACAGTGCAAGATAACACTTTTCAGTTTTCCTGTATTCCTAATTGAGCGAGCGACACACAGGTGATTCCGTTTAAAAGTAGTGCTTTGCTTTTCTGTTCTTTCGTTGGAAACTTGTTCTTGTGCTGTACAGTGAGATATATCACTTTTCAGTTTTCCTGTATTCCTAATGGAGCGAGTGACACACATGTGATTTAGTTTACAAATTAGTGATTTTCTTTTTTGTTCTTTCATTTGAAACTTGTTCCTGTGCTGTACAATATGATATATCACTTTTCAGTTTTCCTGTTATAATAATTGAACAGGCGACACGTATGTGAATTCGTTTACAAAGTTGTGCTTTGCGTTTCTGTTCTTTCGATGGAAACTTGTTCCTGTGTTGTGCAGTGCGTTATATCACTTTTCAGTTTTCCTGTTATAATAATTGAACAGGTGACACGTATGTGAATTAGTTTACAAAGTTGTGCTATGCATTTCTGTTCTTTCTTTGGAAACTTGTTTCTGTGCCATACAGTGCGAGATAAAACTTTTCGGTTTTCCTGTATTCCTAATTGTGCGAGCGACACAAATGTGATTTAGTGTACAAAGTAGTGCTTTGGATTTCTGTTCTTCGGTTGGAAACTTGTTTCTGTGCTGTACAGTGTGATATATCAGTTTTCAGTTTTCCTGTTGTAATAATTGAATGGGTGATACGTATGTGATTTAGTTTACAAAGTTGTGCTTTGCTTTTCTGTTCTTTCGATGGAAACTTGTTTCTGTGCCGTACAGTGCAAGATAACACATTTCGGTTTTCCTGTATTCTTAATTGAGCGAGTGACACACATGTGATTCAGTTTACAAAGTAGTGCTTTTCATTTACGTTCTTTCGTTGGAAACTTGTTCCTGTTAGGAATAATTTAGGGTTAGGGTTAGGGTTAGGGTTAGGGTTAGGGTTAGGGTTAGGGTTAGGGTTAGGGCTCGGTAAGGGATAGGGTTAGGATTAGGGTTAGGGTTAGGGTTAGGGTTAGGGTTAGGTTAGGGCTGGGTAAGGGATAGGGTTAGGGTTAGGGTTAGGTGGTAGGGTTAGGGTTAGGGTTAGGGACTTAGGGTTAGGGTTAGGGTTAGGGTTATATCACTTTTCAGGTTTCCTGTTATAATAATTGAACAGGCGACACATATGTGAATTAGTTTACAAAGTTGTGCTTTGCGTTTCTGTTCTTTCAATGGAAACTTGTTTCTGTGCCGTACAGTGCGAGATAACACTTTTCAGTTTTCCTGTATTCCTAATTGAGCGAGCGACACACAGGTGATTCCGTTTAAAAGTAGTGCTTTGCTTTTCTGTTCTTTCGTTGGAAACTTGTTCTTGTGCTGTACAGTGAGATATATCACTTTTCAGTTTTCCTGTATTCCTAATGGAGCGAGTGACACACATGTGATTTAGTTTACAAATTAGTGATTTTCTTTTTTGTTCTTTCATTTGAAACTTGTTCCTGTGCTGTACAATATGATATATCACTTTTCAGTTTTCCTGTTATAATAATTGAACAGGCGACACGTATGTGAATTCTTTTACAAAGTTGTGCTTTGCGTTTCTGTTCTTTCGATGGAAACTTGTTCCTGTGCTGTGCAGTGCGTTATATCACTTTTCAGTTTTCCTGTTATAATAATTGAACAGGGGACACGTATGTGAATTAGTTTACAAAGTTGTGCTTTGCGTTTCTGTTCTTTCGATGGAAACTTGTTTCTGTGCTGTGCAGTGCGTTATATCACTTTTCAGTTTTCCTGTTATAATAATTGAACAGGGGACACGTATGTGAATTAGTTTACAAAGTTGTGCTTTGCATTTCTGTTCCTTCTTTGGAAACTTGTTTCTGTGCCATACAGTGCGCTTTAAAACTTTTCGGTTTTCCTGTATTCCTAATTGTGCGAGCGACACAAATGTGATTTAGTGTACAAAGTAGTGCTTTGGATTTCTGTTCTTCGGTTGGAAACTTGTTTCTGTGCTGTACAGTGTGATATATCAGTTTTCAGTTTTCCTGTTGTAATAATTGAATGGGTGACAAGTATGTGATTTAGTTTACAAAGTTGTGCTTTGCTTTTCTGTTCTTTCGATGGAAACTTGTTTCTGTGCCGTACAGTGCAAGATAACACTTTTCGGTTTTCCTGTATTCTTAATTGAGCGAGTGACACACATGTGATTCAGTTTACAAAGTAGTGCTTTTCATTTACGTTCTTTCGTTGGAAACTTGTTCCTGTTAGGAATAAGTTAGGGTTAGGGTTAGGGTTAGGGTTAGGGTTAGGGTTAGGTTAGGGCTGGGTAAGGGATAGGGTTAGGGTTAGGGTTAGGTGTTAGGGTTAGGGTTAGGGACTTAGGGTTAGGGTTAGGGTTAGGGTTATATCACTTTTCAGGTTTCCTGTTATAATAATTGAACAGGCGACACATATGTGAATTAGTTTACAAAGTTGTGCTTTGCGTTTCTGTTCTTTCAAAGGAAACTTGTTTCTGTGCCGTACAGTGCGAGATAACACTTTTCAGTTTTTCTGTATTCCTAATTGAGCGAGCGACACACAGGTGATTCCGTTTAAAAGTAGTTTTTTGCTTTTCTGTTCTTTCGTTGGAAACTTGTTCTTGTGCTGTACAGTGAGATATATCACTTTTCAGTTTTCCTGTATTCCTAATGGAGCGAGTGACACACATGTGATTTAGTTTACAAATTAGTGATTTTCTTTTTTGTTCTTTCATTTGAAACTTGTTCCTGTGCTGTACAATATGATATATCACTTTTCAGTTTTCCTGTTATAATAATTGAACAGGCGACACGTATGTGAATTCGTTTACAAAGTTGTGCTTTGCGTTTCTGTTCTTTCGATGGAAACTTGTTCCTGTGCTGTGCAGTGCGTTATATCACTTTTCAGTTTTCCTGTTATAATAATTGAACAGGGGACACGTATGTGAATTAGTTTACAAAGTTGTGCTATGCATTTCTGTTCTTTCTTTGGAAACTTGTTTCTGTGCCATACAGTGCGAGATAAAACTTTTCGGTTTTCCTGTATTCCTAATTGTGCGAGCGACACAAATGTGATTTAGTGTACAAAGTAGTGCTTTGGATTTCTGTTCTTCGGTTGGAAACTTGTTTCTGTGCTGTACAGTGTGATATATCAGTTTTCAGTTTTCCTGTTGTAATAATTGAATGGGTGATACGTATGTGATTTAGTTTACAAAGTTGTGCTTTGCTTTTCTGTTCTTTCGATGGAAACTTGTTTCTGTGCCATACAGTGCAAGATAACACTTTTCGGTTTTCCTGTATTCTTAATTGAGCGAGTGACACACATGTGATTCAGTTTACAAAGTAGTGCTTTTCATTTACGTTCTTTCGTTGGAAACTTGTTCCTGTTAGGAATAAGTTAGGGTTAGGGTTAGGGTTAGGGTTAGGGTTAGGGTTAGGGTTAGGGTTAGGGTTAGCTTTAGGGCTCGGTAAGGGATAGGGTTAGGATTAGGGTTAGGGTTACGGTTAGGGTTAGGTTAGGGCTGGGTAAGGGATAGGGTTAGGGTTAGGGTTAGGTTAGGGCTGGGTAAGGGATAGGGTTAGGGTTAGGGTTAGGGTTAGGGTTAGGGTTAGGGGTTGGGGTTAGGGTTAGGGTTAGGTTAGGGCTGGGTAAGGGATAGGGTTAGGGTTAGGGTTAGGGTTAGGGTTAGGGGTTAGGTTTAGGGTTAGGGTTAGGGTTAGGGTTAGGGGTTAGGGTTAGGGTTAGGATTAGGTTTAGGGACTTAGGTTAGGGTTAGGGTTAGGGTTATATCACTTTTCAGGTTTCCTGTTATAATAATTGAACAGGCGACACATATGTGAATTAGTTTACAAAGTTGTGCTTTGCGTTTCTGTTCTTTCAATGGAAACTTGTTTCTGTGCCGTACAGTGGGAGATAACACTTTTCAGTTTTCCTGTATTCCTAATTGAGCGAGCGACACACAGGTGATTCCGTTTACAAAGTAGTGCTTTTCATTTACGTTCTTTCGTTGGAAACTTGTTCCTGTTAGGAATAAGTTAGGGTTAGGGTTAAGGTTAGGGTTAGGGTTAGGGTTAGGGTTAGGGTTAGGGCTCGGTAAGGGATAGGGTTAGGATTAGGGTTAGGGTTAGGGTTAGGGTTAGGTTAGGGCTGGGTAAGGGATAGGGTTAGGGTTAGGATTAGGTGTTAGGTTTAGGGTTAGGGTTAGGGTTAGGGTTAGGTTAGGGCTGGGTAAGGGATAGGGTTAGGGTTAGGGTTAGGGTTAGGGTTAGGTTAGGGCTGGGTAAGAGATAGGGTTAGGGTTAGGGTTAGGGTTAGGGGTTAGGGTTAGGGTTAGGGTTAGGGTTAGGGTTAGGGTTATATCACTTTTCAGGTTTCCTGTTATAATAATTGAACAGGGGACACATATGTGAATTAGTTTACAGAGTTGTGCTTTGCGTTTCTGTTCTTTCAATGGAAACATGTTTCTGTGCCGTACAGTGCGAGATAACACTTTTCAGTTTTCCTGTTATAATAATTGAACAGGCGACACATATGTGAATTAGTTTACAAAGTTGTGCTTTGCGTTACTGTTCTTTCGTTGGAAACTTGTTCTTGTGCTGTACAGTGAGATATATCACTTTTCAGTTTTCCTGTATTCCTAATGGAGCGAGTGACACACATGTGATTTATTTTACAAATTAGTGATTTACTTTTTTGTTCTTTCATTTGAAACTTGTTCCTGTGCTGTACAATATGATATATCACTTTTCAGTTTTCCTGTTATAATAATTGAACAGGCGACACGTATGTGTATTCGTTTACAAAGTTGTGCTTTGAGTTTCTGTTCTTTCGATGGAAACTTGTTTCTCTGCCATACAGTGCGAGATAAAACTTTTCGGTTTTCCTGTATTCCTAATTGTGCGAGCGACACAAATGTGATTTAGTGTACAAAGTAGTGCTTTGGATTTCTGTTCTTCGGTTGGAAACTTGTTTCTGTGCTGTGCAGTGTGATATATTAGTTTTCAGTTTTCCTGTTGTAATAATTGAACGGGCGATACGTATGTGATTTAGTTTACAAAGTTGTGCTTTGAGTTTCTGTTCTTTCGATGGAAACTTGTTCCTGTGCTGTACAGTGCGTTATATCACTTTTCAGTTTTCCTGTTATAATAATTGAACAGGCGACATATATGTGAATTAGTTTACAAAGTTGTGCTTTGCGTTTCTGTTCTTTCAATGGAAACTTGTTCCTGTGCTGTGCAGTGCGTTATATCACTTTTCAGTTTTCCTGTTATAATAATTGAACAGGGGACACGTATGTGAATTAGTTTACAAAGTTGTGTTTTGCATTTCTGTTCTTTCTTTGGAAACCTGTTTCTGTGCCATACAGTGCGCTTTAAAACTTTTCGGATTTCCTGTATTCCTAATTGTGCGAGCGACACAAATGTGATTTAGTGTACAAAGTAGTGCTTTGGATTTCTGTTCTTCGGTTCGAAACTTGTTTCTGTGCTGTACAGTGTGATATATCAGTTTTCAGTTTTCCTGTTGTAATAATTGAATGGGCGATACGTATGTGATTTAGTTTACAAAGTTGTGCTTTGCTTTTCTGTTCTTTCGATGGAAACTTGTTTCTGTGCCGTACAGTGCAAGATAACACTTTTCGGTTTTCCTGTATTCTTAATTGAGCGAGTGACACACATGTGATTCAGTTTACAAAGTAGTGCTTTTCATTTACGTTCTTCCGTTGGAAACTTGTTCTTGTTAGGAATAAGTTAGGGTTAGGGTTAGGGTTAGGGTTAGGGCTCGGTAAGGGATAGGGTTAGGATTAGGGTTAGGGTTAGGGTTAGGTTAGGGCTGGGTAAGGGAAAGGGTTAGGGTTAGGGTTAGGGTTAGGGTTAGGGGTTAGGGTTAGGGTTAGGGTTAGGGTTAGGGACTTAGGGTTAGGGTTAGGGTTATATCACTTTTCAGGTTTCCTGTTATACTAATTGAACAGGCGACACATCTGTGAATTAGTTTACAAAGTTGTGCTTTGCGTTTCTGTTCTTTCAATGGAAACTTGTTTCTGTGCCGTACAGTGCGAGATAACACTTTTCAGTTTTCCTGTATTCCTAATTGAGCGAGCGACACACAGGTGATTCCGTTTAAAAGTAGTGCTTTGCTTTTCTGTTCTTTCGTTGGAAACTTGTTCTTGTGCTGTACAGTGAGATATATCACTTTTCAGTTTTCCTGTATTCCTAATGGAGCGAGTGACACACATGTGATTTAGTTTACAAATTAGTGATTTTCTTTTTTGTTCTTTCATTTGAAACTTGTTCCTGTGCTGTACAATATGATATATCACTTTTCAGTTTTCCTGTTATAATAATTGAACAGGCGACACGTATGTGAATTAGTTTACAAAGTTGTGCTTTGCATTTCTGTTCTTTCTTTGGAAACTTGTTTCTGTGCCATACAGTGCGAGATAAAACTTTTCGGTTTTCCTGTATTCCTAATTGTGCGAGCGACACAAATGTGATTTAGTGTACAAAGTAGTGCTTTGGATTTCTGTTCTTCGGTTGGAAACTTGTTTCTGTGCTGTACAGTGTGATATATCAGTTTTCAGTTTTCCTGTTGTAATAATTGAATGGGCGATACGTATGTGATTTAGTTTACAAAGTTGTGCTTTGCTTTTCTTTTCTTTCAATGGAAACTTGTTTCTGTGCTGTACAGTGCAAGATAACACTTTTCGGTTTTCCTGTATTCTTAATTGAGCGAGTGACACACATGTGATTCAGTTTACAAAGTAGTGCTTTTCATTTACGTTCTTTCGTTGGAAACTTGTTCCTGTTAGGAATAAGTTAGGGTTAGGGTTAGGGTTAGGGTTAGGGTTAGGGCTCGGTAAGGGATAGGGTTAGGATTAGGGTTAGGGTTAGGGTTAGGGTTAGGTTAGGGCTGCGTAAGGGAAAGGGTTAGGGTTAGGGTTAGGGTTAGGGTTAGGGTTAGGGGTTAGGGTTAGGGTTAGGGTTAGGGTTAGGGTTATATCACTTTTCAGGTTTCCTGTTATAATAATTGAACAGGCGACACATATGTGAATTAGTTTACAAAGTTGATCTTTGCGTTTCTGTTCTTTCAATGGAAACTTGTTTCTGTGCCGTCCAGTGCGAGATAACACTTTTCAGTTTTCCTGTATTCCTAATTGAGCGAGCGACACACAGGTGATTCCGTTTAAAAGTAGTGCTTTGCTTTTCTGTTCTTTCGTTGGAAACTTGTTCTTGTGCTGTACAGTGAGATATATCACTTTTCAGTTTTCCTGTATTCCTAATGGAGCGAGTGACACACATGTTATTTAGTTTACAAATTAGTGATTTTCTTTTTTGTTCTTTCATTTGAAACTTGTTCCTGTGCTGTACAATATGATATATCACTTTTCAGTTTTCCTGTTATAATAATTGAACAGGCGACACGTATGTGAATTCGTTTACAAATTTGTGCTTTGAGTTTCTGTTCTTTCGATGGAAACTTGTTTCTGTGCCATACAGTGCGAGATAAAACTTTTCGGTTTTCCTGTATTCCTAATAGTGCGAGCGACACAAATGTGATTTAGTGTACAAAGTAGTGCTTTGGATTTCTGTTCTTCGGTTGGAAACTTGTTTCTGTGCTGTGCAGTGTGATATATCAGTTTTCAGTTTTCCTGTTGTAATAATTGAACGGGCGATACGTATGTGATTTAGTTTACAAAGTTGTGCTTTTCATTTACGTTCTTTCGTTGGAAACTTGTTCCTGTTAGGAATAAGTTAGGGTTAGGGTCAGGGTTAAGGTTAGGGTTAGGGTTAGGTTAGGGCTCGGTAAGGGATAGGATTAGGATTAGGGTTAGGGTTAGGGTTAGGTTAGGGCTGGGTAAGGGATAGGGTTAGGGTTAGGGTTAGGTTTAGGGTTAGGGTTAGGCTTAGGTGTTAGGGTTAGGGTTAAGGTTAGGGTTTGGGACTTAGTGTTAGGGTTAGGGTTAGGGTTATATCACTTTTCAGGTTTCCTGTTATAATAATTGAACAGGCGACACATATGTGAATTAGTTTACAAAGTTGTGCTTTGCGTTTCTGTTCTTTCAATGGAAACTTGTTTCTGTGCCGTACAGTGCGAGATAACACTTTTCAGTTTTCCTGTATTCCTAATTGAGCGAGCAACACACAGGTGATTCCGTTTAAAAGTAGTGCTTTGCTTTTCTGTACTTTCGTTGGAAACTTGTTCTTGTGCTGTACAGTGAGATATATCACTTTTCAGTTTTTCTGTATTCCTAATGGAGCGAGTGACACACATGTGATTTAGTTTACAAATTAGTGATTTTCTTTTTGTTCTTTCATTTGAAACTTGTTCCTGTGCTGTACAATATGATATATCACTTTTCAGTTTTCCTGTTATAATAATTGAACAGGCGACACGTATGTGAATTCGTTTACAAAGTTGTGCTTTGAGTTTCTGTTCTTTCGATGGAAACTTGTTCCTGTGCTGTACAGTGCGTTATATAACTTTTCAGTTTTCCTGTTATAATAATTGAATGGGCGATACGTATGTGATTTAGTTTACAAAGTTGTGCTTTGCTTTTCTGTTCTTTCGATGGAAACTTGTTTCTGTGCCGTACAGTGCAAGATAACACTTTTCGGTTTTCCTGTATTCTTAATTGAGCGAGTGACACACATGTGATTCAGTTCACAAAGTAGTGCTTTTCATTTATGTTCTTTCGTTGGAAACTTGTTCCTGTTAGGAATAAGTTAGGGTTAGGGTTAGGGTTAGGGTTAGGGTTAGGGTTAGGGTTAGGGTTAGGGCTCGGTAAGGGATAGGGTTAGGATTAGGGTTGGGGTTAGGGTTAGGGTTAGGTTAGGGCTGGGTAAGGGATAGGGTTAGGGTTAGGGTTAGGGTTAGGGTTAGGGTTAGGGGTTAGGGTTTGGGTTAGGGTTAGGGTTAGGGACTTAGTGTTAGGGTTAGGGTTATATCACTTTTCAGGTTTCCTGTTATAATAATTGAACAGGCGACACATATGTGAATTAGTTTACAAAGTTGTGCTTTGCGTTTCTGTTCTTTCAATGGAAACTTGTTTCTGTGCCGTACAGTGCGAGATAACACTTTTCAGTTTTCCTGTATTCCTAATTGAGCGAGCGACACACAGGTGATTCCGTTTAAAAGTAGTGCTTTGCTTTTCTGTTCTTTCGTTGGAAACTTGTTCTTGTGCTGTACAGTGAGATATATCACTTTTCAGTTTTCCTGTATTCCTAATGGAGCGAGTGACACACATGTGATTTAGTTTACAAATTAGTGATTTTCTTTTTTGTTCTTTCATTTGAAACTTTTCCTGTGCTGTACAATATGATATATCACTTTTCAGTTTTCCTGTTATAATAATTGAACAGGCGACACGTATGTGAATTCGTTTACAAAGTTGTGCTTTGAGTTTCTGTTCTTTCGATGGAAACTTGTTCCTGTGCTGTGCAGTGCGTTATATCACTTTTCAGTTTTCCTGTTATAATAATTGAACAGGCGACACGTATGTGAATTAGTTTACAAAGTTGTGCTTTGCATTTCTGTTCTTTCTTTGGAAACTTGTTTCTGTGCCATACAGTGCGAGATAAAACTTTTCGGTTTTCCTGTATTCCTAATTGTGCGAGCGACACAAATGTGATTTAGTGTACAAAGTAGTGCTTTGGATTTCTGTTCTTCGGTTGGAAACTTGTTTCTGTGCTGTACAGTGTGATAAAGCAGTTTTCAGTTTTCCTGTTGTAATAATTGAATGGGCGACACGTATGTGATTTAGTTTACAAAGTTGTGCTTTGCTTTTCTGTTCTTTCGATGGAAACTTGTTTCTGTGCCGTACAGTGCAAGATAACACTTTTCCGTTTTCCTGTATTCTTAATTGAGCGAGTGACACACATGTGATTCAGTTTACAAAGTAGTGCTTTTCATTTACGTTCTTTCGTTGGAAACTTGTTCCTGTTAGGAATAAGTTAGGGTTAGGGTCAGGGTTAGGGTTAGGGTTAGGGTTAGGTTAGGGCTCGGTAAGGGATAGGGTTAGGGTTAGGGTTAGGGTTAGGTTAGGGCTGGGTAAGGGATAGGGTTAGGGTTATGGTTAGGGTTAGGGTTAGGGACTTAGGGTTAGGGTTAGGGTTAGGGTTATATCACTTTTCAGGTTTCCTGTTATAATAATTGAACAGGCGACACATATGTGAATTAGTTTACAAAGTTGTGCTTTGCGTTTCTGTTCTTTCAATGGAAACTTGTTTCTGTGCCGTCCAGTGCGAGATAACACTTTTCAGTTTTCCTGTATTCCTAATTGAGCGAGCGACACACAGGTGATTCCGTTTAAAAGTAGTGCTTTGCTTTTCTGTTCTTTCGTTGGAAACTTGTTCTTGTGCTGTACAGTGAGATATATCACTTTTCAGTTTTCCTGTATTCCTAATGGAGCGAGTGACACACATGTTATTTAGTTTACAAATTAGTGATTTTCTTTTTTGTTCTTTCATTTGAAACTTGTTCCTGTGCTGTACAATATGATATATCACTTTTCAGTTTTCCTGTTATAATAATTGAACAGGCGACACGTATGTGAATTCGTTTACAAAGTTGTGCTTTGAGTTTCTGTTCTTTCGATGGAAACTTGTTTCTGTGCCATACAGTGCGAGATAAAACTTTTCGGTTTTCCTGTATTCCTAATTGTGCGAGCGACACAAATGTGATTTAGTGTACAAAGTAGTGCTTTGGATTTCTGTTCTTCGGTTGGAAACTTGTTTCTGTGCTGTGCAGTGTGATATATCAGTTTTCAGTTTTCCTGTTGTAATAATTGAATGGGCGATACGTATGTGATTTAGTTTACAAAGTTGTGCTTTTCATTTACGTTCTTTCGTTGGAAACTTGTTCCTGTTAGGAATAAGTTAGGGTTAGGGTCAGGGTTAAGGTTAGGGTTAGGGTTAGGTTAGGGCTCGGTAAGGGATAGGGTTAGGGTTAGGGTTAGGGTTAGGGTTAGGGTTAGGGGTTAGGGTTAGGGTTAGGGTTAGGGTTAGGGACTTAGGGTTAGTGTTAGGGTTAGGGTTATATCACTTTTCAGGTTTCCTGTATTAATAATTGAACAGGCGACACATACGTGAATTAGTTTACAAAGTTGTGCTTTGCGTTTCTGTTCTTTCAGTGGAAACTTGTTTCTGTGCCGTACAGTGCGAGATAACACTTTTCAGTTTTCCTGTATTCCTAATTGAGCGAGCGACACACAGGTGATTCCGTTTAAAAGTAGTGCTTTGCTTTTCTGTTCTTTCGTTGGAAACTTGTTCTTGTGCTGTACAGTGAGATATATCACTTTTCAGTTTTTCTGTATTCCTAATGGTGCGAGTGACACACATGTGATTTAGTTTACAAATTAGTGATTTTCTTTTTTGTTCTTTCATTTGAAACATGTTCCTGTGCTGTACAATATGATATATCACTTTTCAGTTTTCCTGTTATAATAATTGAACAGGCGACACGTATGTGAATTCGTTTACAAAGTTGTGCTTTGAGTTTCTGTTCTTTCGATGGAAACTTGTTCCTGTGCTGTACAGTGCGTTATATAACTTTTCAGTTTTCCTGTTATAATAATTGAACAGGCGACATATATGTGAATTAGTTTACAAAGTTGTGCTTTGCGTTTCTGTTCTTTCGATGGAAACTTGTTTCTGTGCCATACAGTGCGAGATAAAACATTTCGGTTTTCCTGTATTCCTAATTGTGCGAGCGACACAAATGTGATTTAGTGTACAAAGTAGTGCTTTGGATTTCTGTTCTTCGGTTGGAAACTTGTTTCTGTGCTGTACAGTGTGATATATCATTTTTCAGTTTTCCTGTTGTAATAATTGAATGGGCGATACGTATGTGATTTAGTTTACAAAGTTGTGCTTTGCTTTTCTGTTCTTTCGATGGAAACTTGTTTCTGTGCCGTACAGTGCAAGATAAAACTTTTCGGTTTTCCTGTATTCTTAATGGAGCCAGTGACACACATATGATTCAGTTTACAAAGTAGTGCTTTTCATTTACGTTCTTTCGTTGGAAACTTGTTCCTGTTAGGAATAAGTTAGGGTTAGGGTCAGGGTTAGGGTTAGGGTTAGGGTTAGGTTAGGGCTCGGTAAGGGATAGGGTTAGGGTTAGGGTTAGGGTTAGGGTTAGGGTTGGGGTTATGGTTAGGGTTAGGGTTAGGGTTAGGGACTTAGGGTTAGGGTTAGGGTAAGGGTTATATCACTTTTCAGGTTTCCTGTTATAATAATTGAACAGGCGACACATCTGTGAATTAGTTTACAAAGTTGTGCTTTGCGTTTCTGTTCTTTCAATGGAAACTTGTTTCTGTGCCGTACAGTGCGAGATAACACTTTTCAGTTTTCCTGTATTCCTAATTGAGCGAGCGACACACAGGTGATTCCGTTTAAAAGTAGTGCTTTGCTTTTCTGTTCTTTCGTTGGAAATTTGTTCTTGTGCTGTACAGTGAGATATATCACTGTTCAGTTTTTCTGTATTCCTATTGGAGCGAGTGACACACATGTGATTTAGTTTACAAATTAGTGATTTTCTTTTTTGTTCTTTCATTTGAAACTTGTTCCTGTGCTGTACAATATGATATATCACTTTTCAATTTTCCTGTTATAATAATTGAACAGGCGACAAGTATGTGAATTCGTTTACAAAGTTGTGCTTCGAGTTTCTGTTCTTTCGATGGAAACTTGTTCCTGTGCTGTGCAGTGCGTTATATCACTTTTCAGTTTTCCTGTTATAATAATTGAACAGGGGACACGTATGTGAATTAGTTTAAAAAGTTGTGCTTGGCATTTCTGTTCTTTCTTTGGAAACTTGTTTCTGTGCCATACAGTTCGCTTTAAAACTTTTCGGTTTTCCTGTATTCCTAATTGTGCGAGCGACACAAATGTGATTTAGTGTACAAAGTAGTGCTTTGGATTTCTGTTCTTCGGTTGGAAACTTGTTTCTGTGCTGTACAGTGTGATATATCAGTTTTCAGTTTTCCTGTTGTAATAAATGAATGGGCGACACGTATGTCATTTAGTTTACAAATTTGTGCTTTGCTTCTCTGTTCTTTCGATGGAAACTTGTTTCTGTGCCGTACAGTGCAAGATAAAACTTTTCGGTTTTCCTGTATTCTTAATGGAGCCAGTGACACACATATGATTCAGTTTACAAAGTAGTGCTTTTCATTTACGTTCTTTCGTTGGAAACTTGTTCCTGTTAGGAATAAGTTAGGGTTAGGGTCAGGGTTAGGGTTAGGGTTAGGGTTAGGTTAGGGCTCGGTAAGGGATAGGGTTAGGGTTAGGGTTAGGGTTAGGGTTAGGGTTGGGGTTATGGTTAGGGTTAGGGTTAGGGTTAGGGACTTAGGGTTAGGGTTAGGGTAAGGGTTATATCACTTTTCAGGTTTCCTGTTATAATAATTGAACAGGCGACACATCTGTGAATTAGTTTACAAAGTTGTGCTTTGCGTTTCTGTTCTTTCAATGGAAACTTGTTTCTGTGCCGTACAGTGCGAGATAACACTTTTCAGTTTTCCTGTATTCCTAATTGAGCGAGCGACACACAGGTGATTCCGTTTAAAAGTAGTGCTTTGCTTTTCTGTTCTTTCGTTGGAAATTTGTTCTTGTGCTGTACAGTGAGATATATCACTGTTCAGTTTTTCTATATTCCTAATGGAGCGAGTGACACACATGTGATTTAGTTTACAAATTAGTGATTTTCTTTTTTGTTCTTTCATTTGAAACTTGTTCCTGTGCTGTACAATATGATATATCACTTTTCAATTTTCCTGTTATAATAATTGAACAGGCGACACGTATGTGAATTCGTTTAGAAAGTTGTGCTTCGAGTTTCTGTTCTTTCGATGGAAACTTGTTCCTGTGCTGTGCAGTGCGTTATATCACTTTTCAGTTTTCCTGTTATAATAATTGAACAGGGGACACGTATGTGAATTAGTTTACAAAGTTGTGCTTGGCATTTCTGTTCTTTCTTTGGAAACTTGTTTCTGTGCCATACAGTGCGCTTTAAAACTTTTCGGTTTTCCTGTATTCCTAATTGTGCGAGCGACACAAATGTGATTTAGTGTACAAAGTAGTGCTTTGGATTTCTGTTCTTCGGTTGGAAACTTGTTTCTGTGCTGTACAGTGTGATATATCAGTTTTCAGTTTTCCTGTTGTAATAATTGAATGGGCGACACGTATGTGATTTAGTTTACAAAGTTGTGCTTTGCTTTTCTGTTCTTTCGATGGAAACTTGTTTCTGTGCCGTACAGTGCAAGATAACACTTTTCGGTTTTCCTGTATTCTTAATTGAGCGAATGACACACATGTGATTCAGTTTACAAAGTAGTGCTTTTCATTTACGTTCTTTCGTTGGAAACTTGTTCCTGTTAGGAATAAGTTAGGGTTAGGGTCAGGGTTAGGGTTAGGGTTAGGGTTAGGTTAGGGCTCGGTAAGGGATAGGGTTAGGGTTAGGGTTAGGGTTAGGGTTAGGTTAGGGCTGGGTAAGGGATAGGGTTAGGGTTAGGGTTAGGGTTAGGGACATAGGGTTAGGGTTAGGGTTAGGGTTATATCACTTTTCAGGTTTCCTGTTATAATAATTGAACAGGCCACACATATTTGAATTAGTTTACAAAGTTTTGCTTTGCGTTTC
Source organism: Meriones unguiculatus (assembly GCF_030254825.1). NCBI lineage: Eukaryota > Metazoa > Chordata > Mammalia > Rodentia > Muridae > Meriones > Meriones unguiculatus. The sequence goes on along the minus strand of NW_026843646.1, from coordinate 11,709,657 downwards.
TGTTCTTTCAATGAAAACTTATTTCTGTGCCGTACAGTGCGAGATAACACTTTTCAGTTTTCCTGTATTCCTAATGGAGCGAGTGACACACATGTGATTTAGTTTACAAATTAGTGATTTTCTTTTTTGTTCTTTCATTTGAAACTTGTTCCTGTGCTGTACAATATGATATATCACTTTTCAGTTTTCCTGTTATAATAATTGAACAGGCGACACGTATGTGAATTCGTTTACAAAGTTGTGCTTTGAGTTTCTGTTCTTTCGATGGAAACTTGTTCCTGTGCTGTACAGTGCGTTATATAACTTTTCAGTTTTCCTGTTATAATAATTGAACAAGCGACATATATGTGAATTAGTTTACAAAGTTGTGCTTTGCGTTTCTGTTCTTTCGATGGAAACTTGTTTCTGTGCCATACAGTGCGAGATAAAACATTTCGGTTTTCCTGTATTCCTAATTGTGCGAGCGACACAAATGTGATTTAGTGTACAAAGTAGTGTTTTGGATTTCTGTTCTTCGGTTGGAAACTTGTTTCTGTGCTGTACAGTGTGATAGATCAGTTTTCAGTTTTCCTGTTGTAATAATTGAATGGGCGATACGTATGTGATTTAGTTTACAAAGTTGTGCTTTGCTTTTCTGTTCTTTCGATGGAAACTTGTTTCTGTGCCATACAGTGCAAGATAAAACTTTTCGGTTTTCCTGTATTCTTAATTGAGCCAGTGACACACATATGATTCAGTTTACAAAGTAGTGCTTTTCATTTACGTTCTTTCGTTGGAAACTTGTTCCTGTTAGGAATAAGTTAGGGTTAGGGTCAGGGTTAGGGTTAGGGTTAGGGTTAGGTTAGGGCTCGGTAAGGGATAGGGTTAGGGTTAGGGTTAGGGTTAGGGTTAGGGTTGGGGTTAGGGTTAGGGTTAGGGTTAGGGTTAGGGTTAGGGTTAGGGTTATATCACTTTTCAGGTTTCCTGTTATAATAATTGAACAGGCGACACATATGTGAATTAGTTTACAAAGTTGTGCTTTGCGTTTCTGTTCTTTCAATGGAAACTTGTTTCTGTGCCGTACAGTGCGAGATAACACTTTTCAGTTTTCCTGTATTCCTAATTGAGCGAGCGACACACAGGTGATTCCGTTTAAAAATAGTGCTTTGCTTTTCTGTTCTTTCGTTGGAAACTTGTTCTTGTGCTGTACAGTGAGATATATCACTCTTCAGTTTTTCTGTATTCCTAATGGAGCGAGTGACACACATGTGATTTAGTTTACAAATTATTGATTTTCTTTTTTGTTCTTTCATTGGAAACTTGTTCCTGTGCTGTACAATATGATATATCACTTTTCAGTTTTCCTGTTATAATAATTGAACAGGCGACACGTATGTGAATTCGTTTACAAGGTTGTGCTTTGAGTTTCTGTTCTTTCGATGGAAACTTGTTCCTGTGCTGTGCAGTGCGTTATATCACTTTTCAGTTTTCCTGTTATAATAATTGAAGAGGGGACACGTATGTTAATTAGTTTACAAAGTTGTGCTTTGCATTTCTGTTCTTTATTTGGAAACTTGTTTCTGTGCCATACAGTGCGAGATAAAACTTTTCGGTTTTCCTGTATTCCTAATTGTGCGAGCGACACAAATGTGATTTAGTGTACAAAGTAGTGCTTTGGATTTCTGTTCTTCGGTTGGAAACTTGTTTCTGTGCTGTACAGTGTGATATATCAGTTTTCAGTTTTCCTGTTGTAATAATTGAATGGGCGATACGTATGTGATTTAGTTTACAAAGTTGTGCTTTGCTTTTCAGTTCTTTCGATGGAAACTTGTTTCTGTGCCGTACAGTGCAAGATAACACTTTTCGGTTTTCCTGTATTCTTAATTGAGCGAGTGACACACATGTGATTCAGTTTACAAAGTAGTGCTTTTCATTTACGTTCTTTCGTTGGAAACTTGTTCCTGTTAGGAATAAGTTAGGGTTAGGGTTAGGGTTAGGGTTAGGGTTAGGGTTAGGGTTAGGGCTCGGTAAGAGATAGGGTTAGGGTTAGGATTAGGGTTAGGGTTAGGGTTAGGGTTAGGTTAGGGCTGGGTAAGGAAAAGGGTTAGGGTTAGGGTAAGGGTTAGGGTTAGGGTTAGGGTTAGGGTTAGGGTTAGGGTTAGGGTTAGGGTTAGGGTTAGGGACTTAGGGTTAGGGTTAGGGTTATATCACTTTTCAGGTTTCCTGTTATAATAATTGAACAGGCGACACATCTGTGAATTAGTTTACAAAGTTGTGCTTTGCGTTTCTGTTCTTTCAATGGAAACTTGTTTCTGTGCCGCACAGTGCGAAATAACATTTTTCAGTTTTCCTGTATTCCTAATTGAGTGAGCGACACACAGGTGATTCCGTTTAAAAGTAGTGCTTTGCTTTTCTGTTCTTTCGTTGGAAACTTGTTCTTGTGCTGTACAGTGAGATATATCACTTTTCAGTTTTTCTGTATTCCTAATGGAGCGAGTGACACACATGTGATTTAGTTTACAAATTAGTGATTTTCTTTTTTGTTCTTTCATTTGAAACTTGTTCCTGTGCTGTACAATATGATATATCACTTTTCAGTTTTCCTGTTATAATAATTGAACAGGCGACACGTATGTGAATTCGTTTACAAAGTTGTGCTTCGAGTTTCTGTTCTTTCGATGGAAACTTGTTCCTGTGCTGTGCAGTGCGTTATATCACTTTTCAGTTTTCCTGTTATAATAATTGAACAGGGGACACGTATGTGAATTAGTTTACAAAGTTGTGCTTTGCATTTCTGTTCTTTCTTTGGAAACTTGTTTCTGTGCCATACAGTGCGCTTTAAAATTTTTCGGTTTTCCTGTATTCCTAATTGTGCGAGCGACACAAATGTGATTTAGTGTACAAAGTAGTGCATTGGATTTCTGTTCTTCGGTTGGAAACTTGTTTCTGTGCTGTACAGTGTGATATATCAGTTTTCAGTTTTCCTGTTGTAATAATTGAATGGGCGACACGTATGTGATTTAGTTTTACAAAGTTGAGCTTTGCTTTTCTGTTCTTTCGATGGAAACTTGTTTCTGTGCCGTACAGTGCAAGATAACACTTTTCGGTTTTCCTGTATTCTTAATTGAGCGAATGACACACATGTGATTCAGTTTACAAAGTAGTGCTTTTCATTTACATTCTTTCGTTGGAAACTTGTTCCTGTTAGGAATAAGTTAGGGTTAGGGTCAGGGTTAGGGTTAGGGTTAGGGTTAGGTTAGGGCTCGGTAAGGGATAGGGTTAGGGTTAGGGTTAGGTTAGGGCTGGGTAAGGGTTAGGGTTAGGGGTTAGGGTTAGGGTTAGGGTTAGGGACTTAGGGTTAGGGTTAGGGTTAGGGTTATATCACTTTTCAGGTTTCTTGTTATAATAATTGAACAGGCCACACATATGTGAATTAGTTTACAAAGTTGTGCTTTGCGTTTCTGTTCTTTCAATGGAAACTTGTTTCTGTGCCGTACAGTGCGAGATAACACTTTTCAGTTTTCCTGTATTCCTAATTGAGCGAGCGACACACAGGTGATTCCGTTTAAAAGTAGTGCTTTGCTTTTCTGTTCTTTCGTTGGAAACTTGTTCTTGTGCTGTACAGTGAGATATATCACTTTTCAGTTTTCCTGTATTCCTAATGGAGCGAGTGACACACATGTGATTTAGTTTACAAATTAGTGATTTTCTTTTTTGTTCTTTCATTTGAAACTTGTTCCTGTGCTGTACAATATGATATATCACTTTTCAGTTTTCCTGTTATAATAATTGAACAGGCGACATATATGTGAATTAGTTTACAAAGTTGTGCTTTGCGTTTCTGTTCTTTCGATGGAAACTTGTTCCTGTGCTGTGCAGTGCGTTATATCACTTTTCAGTTTTCCTGTTATAATAATTGAACAGGGGACACGTATGTGAATTAGTTTACAAGGTTGTGCTTTGCATTTCTGTTCTTTATTTGGAAACTTGTTTCTGTGCCATACAGTGCGAGATAAAACTTTTCGGTTTTCCTGTATTCCTAATTGTGCGAGCGACACAAATGTGATTTAGTGTACAAAGTAGTGCTTTGGATTTCTGTTCTTCGGTTGGAAACTTGTTTCTGTGCTGTACAGTGTGATATATCAGTTTTCAGTTTTCCTGTTGTAATAATTGAATGGGCGATACGTATGTGATTTAGTTTACAAAGCTGTGCTTTGCTTTTCTTTTCTTTCAATGGAAACTTGTTTCTGTGCTGTACAGTGCAAGATAACACTTTTCGGTTTTCCTGTATTCTTAATTGAGCGAGTGACACACATGTGATTCAGTTTACAAAGTAGTGCTTTTCATTTACGTTCTTTCGTTGGAAACTTGTTCCTGTTAGGAATAAGTTAGGGTTAGGGTTAGGGTTAGGGTTAGGGTTAGGGTTAGGGCTCGGTAAGGGATAGGGTTAGGATTAGGGTTAGGGTTAGGGTTAGGGTTAGGTTAGGGCTGCGTAAGGGAAAGGGTTAGCGTTAGGGTTAGGGTTAGGGTTAGGGTTAGGGGTTAGGGTTAGGGTTAGGGTTAGGGTTAGGGTTAGGGACTTAGGGTTAGGGTTAGGGTTATATCACTTTTCAGGTTTCCTGTTATAATAATTGAACAGGCGACACATCTGTGAATTAGTTTACAAAGTTGTGCTTTGCGTTTCTGTTCTTTCAATGGAAACTTGTTTCTGTGCCGTACAGTGCGAGATAACACTTTTCAGTTTTCCTGTTTTCCTAATTGAGCGAGCGACACAGAGGTGATTCCGTTTAAAAGTAGTGCTTTGCTTTTCTGTTCTTTCGTTGGAAACTTGTTCTTGTGCTGTACAGTGAGATATATCACTTTTCAGTTTTCCTGTATTCCTAATGGAGCGAGTGACACACATGTGATTTAGTTTACAAATTAGTGATTTTCTTTTTGTTCTTTCATTTGAAACTTGTTCCTGTGCTGTACAATATGATATATCACTTTTCAGTTTTCCAATTATAATAATTGAACAGGCGACACGTATGTGAATTCGTTTACAAAGTTGTGCTTTGAGTTTCTGTTCTTTCGATGGAAACTTGTTCCTGTGCTGTGCAGTGCGTTATATCACTTTTCAGTTTTCCTGTTATAATAATTGAACAGGCGACACATTTGTGAATTAGTTTACAAAGTTGTGCTTTGCGTTTCTGTTCTTTCGATGGAAACTTGTTCCTGTGCTGTGCTGTGCGTTATATCACTTTTCAGTTTTCCTGTTATAATAATTGAACAGGGGACACGTATGTGAATTAGTTTACAAAGTTGTGCTTTGCATTTCTGTTGTTTCTTTGGAAACTTGTTTCTGTGCCATACAGTGCCCTTTAAAACTTTTCGGTTTTCCTGTATTCCTAATTGTGCGAGCGACACAAATGTGATTTAGTGTACAAAGTAGTGCTTTGGATTTCTGTTCTTCGGTTGGAAACTTGTTTCTGTGCTGTACAGTGTGATATATCAGTTTTCAGTTTTCCTGTTGTAATAATTGAATGGGCGATACGTATGTGATTTAGTTTACAAAGTTGTGCTTTGCTTTTCTGTTCTTTCGATGGAAACTTGTTTCTGTGCCGTACAGTGCAAGATAACACTTTTGGTTTTCCTGTATTCTTAATTGAGCGAGTGACCACATGTGATTCAGTTTACAAAGTAGTGCTTTTCATTTACGTTCTTTCGTTGGAAACTTGTTCCTGTTAGGAATAAGTTAGGGTTAGGGTTAGGGTTAGGGTTAGGTTAGGGCTCGGTAAGGGATAGGGTTAGGGTTAGGGTTAGGGGTTAGGGTTAGGGTTAGTGTTAGGGTTAGGGTTATATCACTTTTCAGGTTTCCTGTTATAATAATTGAACAGGCTACACATCTGTGAATTAGTTTACAAAGTTGTGCTTTGCGTTTCTGTTCTTTCAATGGAAACTTGTTTCTGTGCCGTACAGTGCGAGATAACACTTTTCAGTTTTCCTGTTTTCCTAATTGAGCGAGCGACACAGAGGTGATTCCGTTTAAAAGTAGTGCTTTGCTTTTCTGTTCTTTCGTTGGAAACTTGTTCTTGTGCTGTACAGTGAGATATATCACTTTTCAGTTTTCCTGTATTCCTAATGGAGCGAGTGACACACATGTGATTTAGTTTACAAATTAGTGATTTTCTTTTTGTTCTTTCATTTGAAACTTGTTCCTGTGCTGTACAATATGATATATCACTTTTCAGTTTTCCAATTATAATAATTGAACAGGCGACACGTATGTGAATTCGTTTACAAAGTTGTGCTTTGAGTTTCTGTTCTTTCGATGGAAACTTGTTCCTGTGCTGTGCAGTGCGTTATATCACTTTTCAGTTTTCCTGTTATAATAATTGAACAGGCGACACATTTGTGAATTAGTTTACAAAGTTGTGCTTTGCGTTTCTGTTCTTTCGATGGAAACTTGTTCCTGTGCTGTGCTGTGCGTTATATCACTTTTCAGTTTTCCTGTTATAATAATTGAACAGGGGACACGTATGTGAATTAGTTTACAAAGTTGTGCTTTGCATTTCTGTTGTTTCTTTGGAAACTTGTTTCTGTGCCATACAGTGCCCTTTAAAACTTTTCGGTTTTCCTGTATTCCTAATTGTGCGAGCGACACAAATGTGATTTAGTGTACAAAGTAGTGCTTTGGATTTCTGTTCTTCGGTTGGAAACTTGTTTCTGTGCTGTACAGTGTGATATATCAGTTTTCAGTTTTCCTGTTGTAATAATTGAATGGGCGATACGTATGTGATTTAGTTTACAAAGTTGTGCTTTGCTTTTCTGTTCTTTCGATGGAAACTTGTTTCTGTGCCGTACAGTGCAAGATAACACTTTTGGTTTTCCTGTATTCTTAATTGAGCGAGTGACCACATGTGATTCAGTTTACAAAGTAGTGCTTTTCATTTACGTTCTTTCGTTGGAAACTTGTTCCTGTTAGGAATAAGTTAGGGTTAGGGTTAGGGTTAGGGTTAGGGTTAGGTTAGGGCTCGGTAAGGGATAGGGTTAGGGTTAGGGTTAGGGGTTAGGGTTAGGGTTAGTGTTAGGGTTAGGGTTATATCACTTTTCAGGTTTCCTGTTATAATAATTGAACAGGCTACACATCTGTGAATTAGTTTACAAAGTTGTGCTTTGCGTTTCTGTTCTTTCAATGGAAACTTGTTTCTGTGCCGTACAGTGCGAGATAACACTTTTCAGTTTTCCTGTTTTCCTAATTGAGCGAGCGAAACAGAGGTGATTCCGTTTAAAAGTAGTGCTTTGCTTTTCTGTTCTTTCGTTGGAAACTTGTTCTTGTGCTGTACAGTGAGATATATCACTTTTCAGTTTTCCTGTATTCCTAATGGAGCGAGTGACACACATGTGATTTAGTTTACAAATTAGTGATTTTCTTTTTTGTTCTTTCATTTGAAACTTGTTCCTGTGCTGTACAATATGATATATCACTTTTCAGTTTTCCAATTATAATAATTGAACAGGCGACACGTATGTGAATTCTTTTACAAAGTTGTGCTTTGAGTTTCTGTTCTTTCGATGGAAACTTGTTCCTGTGCTGTGCAGTGCGTTATATCACTTTTCAGTTTTCCTGTTATAATAATTGAACAGGCGACACATTTGTGAATTAGTTTACAAAGTTGTGCTTTGCGTTTCTGTTCTTTCGATGGAAACTTGTTCCTGTGCTGTGCAGTGCGTTATATCACTTTTCAGTTTTCCTGTTATAATAATTGAACAGGGGACACGTATGTGAATTAGTTTACAAAGTTGTGCTTTGCATTTCTGTTCTTTCTTTGGAAACTTGTTTCTGTGCCATACAGTGCGAGATAAAACTTTTCGGTTTTCCTGTATTCCTAATTGTGCGAGCGACACAAATGTGATTTAGTGTACAAAGTAGTGCTTTGGATTTCTGTTCTTCGGTTGGAAACTTGTTTCTGTGCTGTACAGTGTGATATATCAGTTTTCAGTTTTCCTGTTGTAATAATTGAATGGGCGATACGTATGTGATTTAGTTTACAAAGTTGTGCTTTGCTTTTCTTTTCTTTCAATGGAAACTTGTTTCTGTGCTGTACAGTGCAAGATAACACTTTTCGGTTTTCCTGTATTCTTAATTGAGCGAGTGACACACATGTGATTCAGTTTACAAAGTAGTGCTTTTCATTTACGTTCTTTCGTTGGAAACTTGTTCCTGTTAGGAATAAGTTAGGGTTAGGGTTAGGGTTAGGGTTAGGGTTAGGGTTAGTGTTAGGGCTCGGTAAGGGATAGGGTTAGGATTAGGGTTAGGGTTAGGGTTAGGGTTAGGTTAGGGCTGCGTAAGGGAAAGGGTTAGGGTTAGGGTTAGGGTTAGGGTTAGGGTTAGGGGTTAGGGTTAGGGTTAGGGTTAGGGTTAGGGTTAGGGACTTAGGGTTAGGGTTAGGGTTATATCACTTTTCAGGTTTCCTGTTATAATAATTGAACAGGCGACACATCTGTGAATTAGTTTACAAAGTTGTGCTTTGCGTTTCTGTTCTTTCAATGGAAACTTGTTTCTGTGCCGTACAGTGCGAGATAACACTTTTCAGTTTTCCTGTTTTCCTAATTGAGCGAGCGACACAGAGGTGATTCCGTTTAAAAGTAGTGCTTTGCTTTTCTGTTCTTTCGTTGGAAACTTGTTCTTGTGTTGTACAGTGAGATATATCACTTTTCAGTTTTCCTGTATTCCTAATGGAGCGAGTGACACACATGTGATTTAGTTTACAAATTAGTGATTTTCTTTTTGTTCTTTCATTTGAAACTTGTTCCTGTGCTGTACAATATGATATATCACTTTTCAGTTTTCCAATTATAATAATTGAACAGGCGACACGTATGTGAATTCTTTTACAAAATTGTGCTTTGAGTTTCTGTTCTTTCGATGGAAACTTGTTCCTGTGCTGTGCAGTGCGTTATATCACTTTTCAGTTTTCCTGTTATAATAACTGAACAGGCGACACATTTGTGAATTAGTTTACAAAGTTGTGCTTTGCGTTTCTGTTCTTTCGATGGAAACTTGTTCCTGTGCTGTGCTGTGCGTTATATCACTTTTCAGTTTTCCTGTTATAATAATTGAACAGGGGACACGTATGTGAATTAGTTTACAAAGTTGTGCTTTGCATTTCTGTTGTTTCTTTGGAAACTTGTTTCTGTGCCATACAGTGCCCTTTAAAACTTTTCGGTTTTCCTGTATTCCTAATTGTGCGAGCGACACAAATGTGATTTAGTGTACAAAGTAGTGCTTTGGATTTCTGTTCTTCGGTTGGAAACTTGTTTCTGTGCTGTACAGTGTGATATATCAGTTTTCAGTTTTCCTGTTGTAATAATTGAATGGGCGATACGTATGTGATTTAGTTTACAAAGTTGTGCTTTGCTTTTCTGTTCTTTCGATGGAAACTTGTTTCTGTGCCGTACAGTGCAAGATAACACTTTTCGGTTTTCCTGTATTCTTAATTGAGCGAGTGACCACATGTGATTCAGTTTACAAAGTAGTGCTTTTCATTTACGTTCTTTCGTTGGAAACTTGTTCCTGTTAGGAATAAGTTAGGGTTAGGGTTAGGGTTAGGGTTAGGGTTAGGTTAGGGCTCGGTAAGGGATAGGGTTAGGGTTAGGGTTAGGGGTTAGTGTTAGGGTTAGTGTTAGGGTTAGGGTTATATCACTTTTCAGGTTTCCTGTTATAATAATTGAACAGGCTACACATCTGTGAATTAGTTTACAAAGTTGTGCTTTGCGTTTCTGTTCTTTCAATGGAAACTTGTTTCTGTGCCGTACAGTGCGAGATAACACTTTTCAGTTTTCCTGTTTTCCTAATTGAGCGAGCGACACGGAGGTGATTCCGTTTAAAAGTAGTGCTTTGCTTTTCTGTTCTTGCGTTGGAAACTTGTTCTTGTGCTGTACAGTGAGATATATCACTTTTCAGTTTTCCTGTATTCCTAATGGAGCGAGTGACACACATGTGATTTAGTTTACAAATTAGTGATTTTCTTTTTGTTCTTTCATTTGAAACTTGTTCCTGTGCTGTACAATATGATATATCACTTTTCAGTTTTCCAATTATAATAATTGAACAGGCGACACGTATGTGAATTCTTTTACAAAGTTGTGCTTTGAGTTTCTGTTATTTCCATGGAAACTTGTTCCTGTGCTGTGCAGTGCGTTATATCACTTTTCAGTTTTCCTGTTATAATAATTGAACAGGCGACACATTTGTGAATTAGTTTACAAAGTTGTGCTTTGCGTTTCTGTTCTTTCGATGGAAACTTGTTCCTGTGCTGTGCAGTGCGTTATATCACTTTTCAGTTTTCCTGTTATAATAATTGAACAGGAGACACGTATGTGAATTAGTTTACAAAGTTGTGCTTTGCATTTCTGTTCTTTCTTTGGAAACTTGTTTCTGTGCCATACAGTGCGAGATAAAACTTTTCGGTTTTCCTGTATTCCTAATTGTGCGAGCGACACAAATGTGATTTAGTGTACAAAGTAGTGCTTTGGATTTCTGTTCTTCGGTTGGAAACTTGTTTCTGTGCTGTACAGTGTGATATATCAGTTTTCAGTTTTCCTGTTGTAATAATTGAATGGGCGATACGTATGTGATTTAGTTTACAAAGTTGTGCTTTGCTTTTCTTTTCTTTCAATGGAAACTTGTTTCTGTGCTGTACAGTGCAAGATAACACTTTTCGGTTTTCCTGTATTCTTAATTGAGCGAGTGACACACATGTGATTCAGTTTACAAAGTAGTGCTTTTCATTTACCTTGTTTCGTTGGAAACTTGTTCCTGTTAGGAATAAGTTAGGGTTAGGGTCAGGGTTAGGGTTAGGTTTAGGGTTAGGTTAGGGCTCGGTAAGGGATTGGGTTAGGGTTAGGGTTAGGGTTAGGTTAGGGCTGGGTAAGGGATAGGGTTAGGTTTAGGGTTAGGGTTAGGGTTAGGGGTTAGGGTTAGGGTTAGGGTTAGGGTCTTAGGGTTAGGGTTAGGGTTAGGGTTATATCACTTTTCAGGTTTCCTGTTATAATAATTGAACAGGCGACACATATGTGAATTAGTTTACAAAGTTGTGCTTTGCGTTTCTGTTCTTTCCATGGAAACTTGTTCCTGTGCTGTGCAGTGCGTTATATCACTTTTCAGTTTTCCTGTTATAATAATTGAACAGTGCACACGTATGTGAATTAGTTTACGAAGTTGTGCTTTGCATTTCTGTTCTTTCTTTGGAAACTTGTTTCTGTGCCATACAGTGCGCTTTAAAACTTTTCGGTTTTCCTGTATTCCTTATTGTGCGAGCGACACAAATGTGATTTAGTGTACAAAGTAGTGCTTTGGATTTCTGTTCTTCGGTTGGAAACTTGTTTCTGTGCTGTACAGTGTGATATATCAGTTTTCAGTTTTCCTGTTGTAATAATTGAATGGGCGACACGTATGTGATTTAGTTTACAAAGTTGTGCTTTGCTTTTCTGTTCTTTCGATGGAAACTTGTTTCTGTGCCGTACAGTGCAAGATAACACTTTTCGGTTTTCCTGTATTCTTAATTGAGCGAGTGACACACATGTGATTCAGTTTACAAAGTAGTGCTTTTCATTTACGTTCTTTCGTTGGAAACTTGTTCCTGTTAGGAATAAGTTATGGTTAGGGTCAGCGTTAGGTTTAGGTTAGGGTTCGGTAAGGGATAGGGTTAGGGTTAGGGTTAGGGTTAGGTTAGGGCTGGGTAAGGGAAAGGGTTAGGGTTAGGGTTAGGGTTAGGGTTAGGGTTAGGGGTTAGGGTTAGGGTTAGGGTTAGGGACTTGGGTTAGGGTTAGGGTTAGGGTTATATCACTTTTCAGTTTTCCTGTTATAATAATTGAACAGGCGACACATATGTGAATTAGTTTACAAAGTTGTGCTTTGCGTTTCTGTTCTTTCAATGGAAACTTGTTTCTGTGCCGTACAGTGCGAGATAACACTTTTCAGTTTTCCTGTATTCCTAATTGAGCGAGCGACACACAGGTGATTCCGTTTAAAAGTAGTGCTTTGCTTTTCTGTTCTTTCGTTGGAAACTTGTTCTTGTGCTGTTCAGTGAGAGATATCACTTTTCAGTTTTTCTGTATTCCTAATGGAGCGAGAGACACACATGTGATTTAGGTTACAAATTAGTGATTTTCTTTTTTGTTCTTTCATTTGAAACTTGTTCCTGTGCTGTATAATATGATATATCACTTTTCAGTTTTCCTGTTGTAATAATTGAACAGGCGACACGTATGTGAATTCTTTTACAAAGTTGTGCTTTGAGTTTCTGTTCTTTCGATGGAAACTTGTTCCTGTGCTGTACAGTGCGTTATATACCTTTTCAGTTTTCCTGTTATAATAATTGAACAGGCGACATATATGTGAATTAGTTTACAAAGTTGTGCTTTGCTTTTCTGTTTTATCGATGGAAACTTGTTTCTGTGCAGTACAGTGCAAGATAACACTTTTCGGTTTTCCTGTATTCTTAATTGAGCGAGTGACACACATGTGATTCAGTTTAAAAAGTAGTGCTTTTCATTTACGTTCTTTCGTTGGAAACTTGTTCCTGTTAGGAATAAGTTAGGGTTAGGGTCAGGGTTAGGGTTAGGGTTAGGGTTAGGTTAGGGCTCGGTAAGGGATAGGGTTAGGGTTAGGGTTAGGGTTAGGGTTAGGGTTAGGGTAGGGCTGGGTAAGGGATAGGGTTAGGGTTAGGGTTAGGGTTAGGGTTAGGGTTAGGGGTTAGGGTTAGGGTTAGGGACTTAGGGTTAGGGTTAGGGTTAGGGTTATATCACTTTTCAGGTTTCCTGTTATAATAATTGAACAGGCGACACATATGTGAATTAGTTTACAAAGTTGTGCTTTGCGTTTCTGTTCTTTCAATGGAAACTTGTTTCTGTGCCATACAGTGCGAGATAACAGTTTTCAGTTTTCCTGTATTCCTGATTGAGCGAGCGACACACAGGTGATTCCGTTTAAAAGTAGTGCTTTGCTTTTCTGTTCTTTCGTTGGAAACTTGTTTTTGTGCTGTACAGTGAGATATATCACTTTTCAGTTTTCCTTTTTTCCTAATGGAGCGAGTCACACACATGTGATTTAGTTTACAAATTAGTGATTTTCTTTTTTGTTCTTTCATTTGAAACTTGTTCCTGTGCTGTACAATATGATATATCACTTTTCAGTTTTCCTGTTATAATAATTGAACAGGCGACACGTATGTGAATTCGTTTACAAAGTTGTGCTTTGAGTTTCTGTTCTTTCGATGGAAACTTGTTCCTGTGCTGTACAGTGCGTTATATAACTTTTCAGTTTTCCTGTTATAATAATTGAACAGGCGACACATATGTGAATTAGTTTACAAAGTTGTGCTTTGCATTTCTGTTCTTTCTTTGGAAACTTGTTTCTGTGCCATACAGTGCGCTTTAAAACTTTTCGGTTTTCCTGTATTCCTAATTGTGCGAGCGACACAAATGTGATTTAGTGTACAAAGTAGTGCTTTGGATTTCTGTTCTTCGGTTGGAAACTTGTTTCTGTGCTGTACAGTGTGATATATCAGTTTTCAGTTTTCCTGTTGTAATAATTGAATGGGCGATACGTATGTGATTTAGTTTACAAAGTTGTGCTTTGCTTTTCTGTTCTTTCGATGGAAACTTGTTTCTGTGCCGTACAGTGCAAGATAACACTTTTCGGTTTTCCTGTATTCTTAATTGAGCGAGTGACCACATGTGATTCAGTTTACAAAGTAGTGCTTTTCATTTACGTTTTTTCGTTGGAAACTTGTTCCTGTTAGGAATAAGTTAGGGTTAGGGTTAGGGTCAGGGTTAGGGTTAGGTTAGGGCTCGGTAAGGGATAGGGTTAGGATTAGGGTTAGGGTTAGGGTTAGGTTAGGGCTGGGTAAGGGATAGGGTTAGGGTTAGGGTTAGGGTTAGGGTTAGGGTTAGGGGTTAGGGTTAGGGTTAGGGTTAGGGTTAGGGACTTAGGGTTAGGGTTATATCACTTTTCAGGTTTCCTGTTATAATAATTGAACAGGCGACACATATGTGAATTAGTTTACAAAGTTGTGCTTTGCGTTTCTGTTCTTTCAATGGAAACTTGTTTCTGTCCCATACAGTGCGAGATAACACTTTTCAGTTTTCCTGTATTCCTAATTGAGCGAGCGACACACAGGTGATTCCGTTTAAAAGTAGTGCTTTGCTTTTCTGTTCTTTCGTTGGAAACTTGTTCTTGTGCTGTTCAGTGAGATACATCACTTTTCAGTTTTTCTGTATTCCTAATGGAGCGAGTGACACACATGTGATTTAGTTTACAAATTAGTGATTTTCTTTTTTGTTCTTTCATTTGAAACTTGTTCCTGTGCTGTACAATATGATATATCACTTTTCAGTTTTCCTGTTGTAATAATTGAACAGGCGACACGTATGTGAATTCGTTTACAAAGTTGTGCTTTGCGTTTCTGTTCTTTCCATGGAAACTTGTTCCTGTGCTGTGCAGTGCGTTATATCACTTTTCAGTTTTCCTGTTATAATAATTGAACAGGGGACACGTATGTGAATTAGTTTACAAAGTTGTGCTTTGCATTTCTGTTCTTTCTTTGGAAACTTGTTTCTGTGCCATACAGTGCGAGATAAAACTTTTCGGTTTTCCTGTATTCCTAATTGTGCGAGCGACACAAATGTGATTTAGTGTACAAAGTAGTGCTTTGGATTTCTGTTCTTCGGTTGGAAACTTGTTTCTGTGCTGTACAGTGTGATATATCAGTTTTCAGTTTTCCTGTTGTAATAATTGAACGGGCGATACGTATGTGATTTAGTTTACAAAGTTGTGCTTTGCTTTTCTGTTCTTTCGATGGAAACTTGTTTCTGTGCCGTACAGTGCAAGATAACACTTTTCGGTTTTCCTGTATTCTTAATTGAGCGAGTGACACACATGTGATTCACTTTACAAAGTAGTGCTTTTCATTTACGTTCTTTGGTTGGAAACTTGTTCCTGTTAGGAATAAGTTAGGGTTAGGGTCAGGGTTAGGGTTAGGTTAGCGCTCGGTAAGGGATAGGGTTAGGGTTAGGGTTAGGGTTAGGGTAGGGCTGGGTAAGGGATAGGGTTAGGGTTAGGGTTAGGGTTAGGGTTAGGGTTAGGGGTTAGGGTTAGGGTTAGGGACTTAGGGTTAGGGTTAGGGTTAGGGTTATATCACTTTTCAGGTTTCCTGTTATAATAATTGAACAGGCGACACATATGTGAATTAGTTTACAAAGTTGTGCTTTGCGATTCTGTTCTTTCAATGGAAACTTGTTTCTGTGCCATACAGTGCGAGATAACAGTTTTCAGTTTTCCTGTATTCCTAATTGAGCGAGCGACACACAGGTGATTCCGTTTAAAAGTAGTGCTTTGCTTTTCTGTTCTTTCGTTGGAAACTTGTTCTTGTGCTGTTCAGTGAGATACATCACTTTTCAGTTTTTCTGTATTCCTAATGGAGCGAGTGACACACATGTGATTTAGTTTACAAATTAGTGATTTTCTTTTTTGTTCTTTCATTTGAAACTTGTTCCTGTGCTGTACAATATGATATATCACTTTTCAGTTTTCCTGTTGTAATAATTGAACAGGCGACACGTATGTGAATTCGTTTACAAAGTTGTGCTTTGCGTTTCTGTTCTTTCCATGGAAACTTGTTCCTGTGCTGTGCAGTGCGTTATATCACTTTTCAGTTTTCCTGTTATAATAATTGAACAGGGGACACGTATGTGAATTAGTTTACAAAGTTGTGCTTTGCATTTCTGTTCTTTCTTTGGAAACTTGTTTCTGTGCCATACAGTGCGAGATAAAACTTTTCGGTTTTCCTGTATTCCTAATTGTGCGAGCGACACAAATGTGATTTAGTGTACAAAGTAGTGCTTTGGATTTCTGTTCTTCGGTTGGAAACTTGTTTCTGTGCTGTACAGTGTGATATATCAGTTTTCAGTTTTCCTGTTGTAATAATTGAACGGGCGATACGTATGTGATTTAGTTTACAAAGTTGTGCTTTGCTTTTCTGTTCTTTCGATGGAAACTTGTTTCTGTGCCGTACAGTGCAAGATAACACTTTTCGGTTTTCCTGTATTCTTAATTGAGCGAGTGACACACATGTGATTCACTTTACAAAGTAGTGCTTTTCATTTACGTTCTTTGGCTGGAAACTTGTTCCTGTTAGGAATAAGTTAGGGTTAGGGTTAGGGTCAGGGTTAGGGTTAGGTTAGGGCTCGGTAAGGGATAGGGTTAGGGTTAGGGTTAGGGTTAGGGTTAGGTTAGGGCTGGGTAAGGGATAGGGTTAGGGTTAGGGTTAGGGTTAGGGTTAGGGGTTAGGGTTAGGGTTAGGGTTAGGTTAGGGCTGGGTAAGGGATAGGGTTAGGGTTAGGGTTAGGGTTAGGGGTTAGGGTTAGGGTTAGGGTTAGGGTTAGGGACTTAGGGTTAGGGTTATATCACTTTTCAGGTTTCCTGTTATAATAATTGAACAGGCGACACATATGTGAATTAGTTTACAAAGTTGTGCTTTGCGTTTCTGTTCTTTCAATGGAAACTTGTTTATTTCCCATACAGTGCGAGATAACACTTTTCAGTTTTCCTGTATTCCTAATTGAGCGAGCGACACACAGGTGATTCCGTTTAAAAGTAGTGCTTTGCTTTTCTGTTCTTTCGTTGGAAACTTGTTCTTGTGCTGTTCAGTGAGATACATCACTTTTCAGTTTTTCTGTATTCCTAATGGAGCGAGTGACACACATGTGATTTAGTTTACAAATTAGTGATTTTCTTTTTTGTTCTTTCATTTGAAACTTGTTCCTGTGCTGTACAATATGATATATCACTTTTCAGTTTTCCTGTTGTAATAATTGAACAGGCGACACGTATGTGAATTCGTTTACAAAGTTGTGCTTTGCGTTTCTGTTCTTTCCATGGAAACTTGTTCCTGTGCTGTGCAGTGCGTTATATCACTTTTCAGTTTTCCTGTTATAATAATTGAACAGGGGACACGTATGTGAATTAGTTTACAAAGTTGTGCTTTGCATTTCTGTTCTTTCTTTGGAAACTTGTTTCTGTGCCATACAGTGCGAGATAAAACTTTTCGGTTTTCCTGTATTCCTAATTGTGCGAGCGACACAAATGTGATTTAGTGTACAAAGTAGTGCTTTGGATTTCTGTTCTTCGGTTGGAAACTTGTTTCTGTGCTGTACAGTGTGATATATCAGTTTTCAGTTTTCCTGTTGTAATAATTGAACGGGCGATACGTATGTGATTTAGTTTACAAAGTTGTGCTTTGCTTTTCTGTTCTTTCGATGGAAACTTGTTTCTGTGCCGTACAGTGCAAGATAACACTTTTCGGTTTTCCTGTATTCTTAATTGAGCGAGTGACACACATGTGATTCACTTTACAAAGTAGTGCTTTTCATTTACGTTCTTTGGTTGGAAACTTGTTCCTGTTAGGAATAAGTTAGGGTTAGGGTCAGGGTTAGGGTTAGGTTAGCGCTCGGTAAGGGATAGGGTTAGGGTTAGGGTTAGGGTTAGGTTAGGGCTGGGTAAGGGATAGGGTTAGGGTTAGGGTTAGGGTTAGGGTTAGGGTTAGGGATAGGGGTTAGGGTTAGGGTTTGGGTTAGGGACTTAGGGTTAGGGTTAGGGTTAGGGTTATATCACTTTTCAGGTTTCCTGTTATAATAATTGAACAGGCGACACATATGTGAATTAGTTTACAAAGTTGTGCTTTGCGTTTCTGTTCTTTCAATGGAAACTTGTTTCTGTGCCGTACAGTGCGAGATAACACTTTTCAGTTTTCCTGTATTCCTAATTGAGCGAGCGACACACAGGTGATTCCGTTTAAAAGTAGTGCTTTGCTTTTCTGTTCTTTCGTTGGAAACTTGTTCTTGTGCTGTTCAGTGAGATATATCACTTTTCAGTTTTTCTGTATTCCTAATGGAGCGAGTGACACACATGTGATTTAGTTTACAAAGTAGTGATTTTCTTTTTTGTTCTTTCATTTGAAACTTGTTCCTGTGCTGTACAATATGATATATCACTTTTCAGTTTTCCTGTTGTAATAATTGAACAGGCGACACGTATGTGAATTCGTCTACAAAGTTGTGCTTTGAGTTTCTGTTCTTTCGATGGAAACTTGTTCCTGTGCTGTACAGTGCGTTATATAACTTTTCAGTTTTCCTGTTATAATAATTGAACAGGCGACATATATGTGAATTAGTTTACAAAGTTGTGCTTTGCGTTTCTGTTCTTTCCATGGAAACTTGTTCCTGTGCTGTGCAGTGCGTTATATCACTTTTCAGTTTTCCTGTTATAATAATTGAACAGGGGACAAGTATGTGAATTAGTTTACAAAGTTGTGCTTTGCATTTCTGTTCTTTCTTTGGAAACTTGTTTCTGTGCCATACAGTGCTCTTTAAAACTTTTCGGTTTTCCTGTATTCCTAATTGTGCGAGCGACACAAATGTGATTTAGTGTACAAAGTAGTGCTTTGGATTTCTGTTCTTCGGTTGGAAACTTGTTTCTGTGCTGTACAGTGTGATATATCAGTTTTCAGTTTTCCTGTTGTAATAATTGAATGGGCGACATGTATGTGATTTAGTTTACAAAGTTGTGCTTTGCTTTTCTGTTCTTTCGATGGAAACTTGTTTCTGTGCCATACAGTGCAAGATAACACTTTTCGGTTTTCCTGTATTCTTAATTGAGCGAGTGACACACATGTGATTCAGTTTACGAAGTAGTGCTTTTCATTTACGTTCTTTCGTTGGAAACTTGTTCCTGTTAGGAATAAGTTAGGGTTAGGGTCAGGGTTAGGGTTAGGGTTAGGTTAGGGCTCTGTAAGGGATAGGGTTAGGGTTAGGGTTAGGGTTAGGGTTAGGGTTAGGGTTAGGGTTAGGTTAGGGCTCGGTAAGGGATAGTGTTAGGGTTAGGGTTAGGGTTAGGTTAGGGCTGGGTAAGGGTTAGGGTTAGGGTTAGGGTTAGGGTTAGGGTTAGGGTTAGGGTTAGGGTCAGGGTTAGGGTTAGGTTAGGGCTGGGTAAGGGATAGGGTTAGGATTAGGGTTAGGGTTAGGGTTAGGGGTTAGGGTTAGGGTTAGGGTTTGGGTTAGCGACTTAGGTTTAGGGTTAGGGTTAGGGTTATATCACTTTTCAGGTTTCCTGTTATAATAATTGAACAGGCGACACATATGTGAATTAGTTTACAAAGTTGTGCTTTGCGTTTCTGTTCTTTCAATGGAAACTTGTTTCTCTGCTGTACAGTGCGAGATAACACTTTTCAGTTTTTCTGTATTCCTAATTGAGCGAGCGACACACAGGTGATTCCGTTTAAAAGTAGTGCTTTGCTTTTCTGGTATTTCTTTGGAAACTTCTTCTTGTGCTGTACAGTGAGATATATCACTTTTCAGTTTTCCTGTATTCCTAATGGAGTGAGTGACACACATGTGATTTAGTTTACAAATTAGTGATTTTCTTTTTTGTTCTTTCATTTGAAACTTGTTCCTGTGCTGTACAATATGATATATCACTTTTCAGTTTTCCTGTTATAATAATTGAACAGGCGACACGTATGTGAATCCTTTTACAAAGTTGTGCTTTGAGTTTCTGTTCTTTCGATGGAAACTTGTTCCTGTGTTGTGCAGTGCGTAATATAACTTTTCAGTTTTCCTGTTATAATAATTGAACAGGCGACATATATGTGAATTAGTTTACAACTTTGTGCTTTGCGTTTCTAGTCTTTCGATAGAAACTTGTTCCTGTGCTGTGCAGTGCGTTATATCACTTTTCAGTTTTCCTGTTATAATAATTGAACAGGGGACACGTATGTGAATTAGTTTACAAAGTTGTGCTTTGCATTTCTGTTCTTTCTTTGGAAACTTGTTTCTGTGCCATACAGTGCGCTTTAAAACTTTTCGGTTTTCCTGTATTCCTAATTGTGCGAGCGACACAAATGTGATTTAGTGTACAAAGTAGTGCTTTGGATTTCTGTTCTTCGGTTGGAAACTTGTTTCTGTGCTGTACAGTGTGATATATCAGTTTTCAGTTTTCCTGTTGTAATAATTGAATGGGCGATACGTATGTGATTTAGTTTACAAAGTTGTGCTTTGCTTTTCTGTTCTTTCGATGGAAACTTGTTTCTTTGCCGTACAGTGCAAGATAACACTTTTCGGTTTTCCTGTATTCTTAATTGAGCGAGTGACACACATGTGATTCAGTTTACAAAGTAGTGCTTTTCATTTACGTTCTTTCGTTGGAAACTTGTTCCGGTTAGGAATAAGTTAGGGTTAGGGTCAGGGTTAGGGTGAGGGTTAGGTTAGGGCTGGGTAAGGGATAGGGTTAGGGTTAGGGTTAGGGTTAGGGGTTAGGGTTAGGGTTAGGGTTAGGGTTAGGGACTTAGGGTTAGGGTTAGGGTTAGGGTTATATCACTTTTCAGGTTTCCTGTTATAATAATTGAACAGGCGACACATATGTGAATTAGTTTACAAAGTTGTGCTTTGCGTTTCTGTTCTTTCGATGGAAACTTGTTCCTGTGCTGTGCAGTGCGTTATATCACTTTTCAGTTTTCCTGTTATAATAATTGAACAGGGGACACGTATGTGAATTAGTTTACAAAGTTGTGCTTTGCAGTTCTGTTCTTTCTATGGAAACTTGTTTCTGTGCGAGATAAAACTTTTCGGTTTTCGTGTATTCCTAATTGTGTGAGCGACACAAATGTGATTTAGTGTACAAAGTAGTGCTTTGTATTTCTGTTCTTCGGTTGGAAACTTGTTTCTGTGCTGTACAGTGTGATATATCAGTTTTCAGTTTTCCTGTTGTAATAATTGAACGGGCGATACGTATGTGATTTAGTTTACAAAGTTGTGCTTTGCTTTTCTGTTCTTTCGATGGAAACTTGTTTCTGTGCCGTACAGTGCAAGATAACACTTTTCGGTTTTCCTGTATTCTTAATTGAGCGAGTGACACACATGTGATTCACTTTACAAAGTAGTGCTTTTCATTTACGTTCTTTGGTTGGAAACTTGTTCCTGTTAGGAATAAGTTAGGGTTAGGGTCAGGGTTAGGGTTAGGTTAGCGCTCGGTAAGGGATAGGGTTAGGGTTAGGGTTAGGGTTAGGTTAGGGCTGGGTAAGGGATAGGGTTAGGGTTAGGGTTAGGGTTAGGGTTAGGGTTAGGGATAGGGGTTAGGGTTAGGGTTTGGGTTAGGGACTTAGGGTTAGGGTTAGGGTTAGGGTTATATCACTTTTCAGGTTTCCTGTTATAATAATTGAACAGGCGACACATATGTGAATTAGTTTACAAAGTTGTGCTTTGCGTTTCTGTTCTTTCAATGGAAACTTGTTTCTGTGCCGTACAGTGCGAGATAACACTTTTCAGTTTTCCTGTATTCCTAATTGAGCGAGCGACACACAGGTGATTCCGTTTAAAAGTAGTGCTTTGCTTTTCTGTTCTTTCGTTGGAAACTTGTTCTTGTGCTGTTCAGTGAGATATATCACTTTTCAGTTTTTCTGTATTCCTAATGGAGCGAGTGACACACATGTGATTTAGTTTACAAAGTAGTGATTTTCTTTTTTGTTCTTTCATTTGAAACTTGTTCCTGTGCTGTACAATATGATATATCACTTTTCAGTTTTCCTGTTGTAATAATTGAACAGGCGACACGTATGTGAATTCGTCTACAAAGTTGTGCTTTGAGTTTCTGTTCTTTCGATGGAAACTTGTTCCTGTGCTGTACAGTGCGTTATATAACTTTTCAGTTTTCCTGTTATAATAATTGAACAGGCGACATATATGTGAATTAGTTTACAAAGTTGTGCTTTGCGTTTCTGTTCTTTCCATGGAAACTTGTTCCTGTGCTGTGCAGTGCGTTATATCACTTTTCAGTTTTCCTGTTATAATAATTGAACAGGGGACAAGTATGTGAATTAGTTTACAAAGTTGTGCTTTGCATTTCTGTTCTTTCTTTGGAAACTTGTTTCTGTGCCATACAGTGCTCTTTAAAACTTTTCGGTTTTCCTGTATTCCTAATTGTGCGAGCGACACAAATGTGATTTAGTGTACAAAGTAGTGCTTTGGATTTCTGTTCTTCGGTTGGAAACTTGTTTCTGTGCTGTACAGTGTGATATATCAGTTTTCAGTTTTCCTGTTGTAATAATTGAATGGGCGACATGTATGTGATTTAGTTTACAAAGTTGTGCTTTGCTTTTCTGTTCTTTCGATGGAAACTTGTTTCTGTGCCATACAGTGCAAGATAACACTTTTCGGTTTTCCTGTATTCTTAATTGAGCGAGTGACACACATGTGATTCAGTTTACGAAGTAGTGCTTTTCATTTACGTTCTTTCGTTGGAAACTTGTTCCTGTTAGGAATAAGTTAGGGTTAGGGTCAGGGTTAGGGTTAGGGTTAGGTTAGGGCTCTGTAAGGGATAGGGTTAGGGTTAGGGTTAGGGTTAGGGTTAGGGTTAGGGTTAGGTTAGGGCTCGGTAAGGGATAGTGTTAGGGTTAGGGTTAGGGTTAGGTTAGGGCTGGGTAAGGGTTAGGGTTAGGGTTAGGGTTAGGGTTAGGGTTAGGGTTAGGGTTAGGGTCAGGGTTAGGGTTAGGTTAGGGCTGGGTAAGGGATAGGGTTAGGATTAGGGTTAGGGTTAGGGTTAGGGGTTAGGGTTAGGGTTAGGGTTTGGGTTAGCGACTTAGGTTTAGGGTTAGGGTTAGGGTTATATCACTTTTCAGGTTTCCTGTTATAATAATTGAACAGGCGACACATATGTGAATTAGTTTACAAAGTTGTGCTTTGCGTTTCTGTTCTTTCAATGGAAACTTGTTTCTCTGCTGTACAGTGCGAGATAACACTTTTCAGTTTTTCTGTATTCCTAATTGAGCGAGCGACACACAGGTGATTCCGTTTAAAAGTAGTGCTTTGCTTTTCTGGTATTTCTTTGGAAACTTCTTCTTGTGCTGTACAGTGAGATATATCACTTTTCAGTTTTCCTGTATTCCTAATGGAGTGAGTGACACACATGTGATTTAGTTTACAAATTAGTGATTTTCTTTTTTGTTCTTTCATTTGAAACTTGTTCCTGTGCTGTACAATATGATATATCACTTTTCAGTTTTCCTGTTATAATAATTGAACAGGCGACACGTATGTGAATCCTTTTACAAAGTTGTGCTTTGAGTTTCTGTTCTTTCGATGGAAACTTGTTCCTGTGTTGTGCAGTGCGTAATATAACTTTTCAGTTTTCCTGTTATAATAATTGAACAGGCGACATATATGTGAATTAGTTTACAACTTTGTGCTTTGCGTTTCTAGTCTTTCGATAGAAACTTGTTCCTGTGCTGTGCAGTGCGTTATATCACTTTTCAGTTTTCCTGTTATAATAATTGAACAGGGGACACGTATGTGAATTAGTTTACAAAGTTGTGCTTTGCATTTCTGTTCTTTCTTTGGAAACTTGTTTCTGTGCCATACAGTGCGCTTTAAAACTTTTCGGTTTTCCTGTATTCCTAATTGTGCGAGCGACACAAATGTGATTTAGTGTACAAAGTAGTGCTTTGGATTTCTGTTCTTCGGTTGGAAACTTGTTTCTGTGCTGTACAGTGTGATATATCAGTTTTCAGTTTTCCTGTTGTAATAATTGAATGGGCGATACGTATGTGATTTAGTTTACAAAGTTGTGCTTTGCTTTTCTGTTCTTTCGATGGAAACTTGTTTCTTTGCCGTACAGTGCAAGATAACACTTTTCGGTTTTCCTGTATTCTTAATTGAGCGAGTGACACACATGTGATTCAGTTTACAAAGTAGTGCTTTTCATTTACGTTCTTTCGTTGGAAACTTGTTCCGGTTAGGAATAAGTTAGGGTTAGGGTCAGGGTTAGGGTGAGGGTTAGGTTAGGGCTGGGTAAGGGATAGGGTTAGGGTTAGGGTTAGGGTTAGGGGTTAGGGTTAGGGTTAGGGTTAGGGTTAGGGACTTAGGGTTAGGGTTAGGGTTAGGGTTATATCACTTTTCAGGTTTCCTGTTATAATAATTGAACAGGCGACACATATGTGAATTAGTTTACAAAGTTGTGCTTTGCGTTTCTGTTCTTTCGATGGAAACTTGTTCCTGTGCTGTGCAGTGCGTTATATCACTTTTCAGTTTTCCTGTTATAATAATTGAACAGGGGACACGTATGTGAATTAGTTTACAAAGTTGTGCTTTGCAGTTCTGTTCTTTCTATGGAAACTTGTTTCTGTGCGAGATAAAACTTTTCGGTTTTCGTGTATTCCTAATTGTGTGAGCGACACAAATGTGATTTAGTGTACAAAGTAGTGCTTTGTATTTCTGTTCTTCGGTTGGAAACTTGTTTCTGTGCTGTACAGTGTGATATATCAGTTTTCAGTTTTCCTGTTGTAATAATTGAATGGGCGATACGTATGTGATTTAGTTTACAAAGTTGTGCTTTGCTTTTCTGTTCTTTCTATGGAAACTTGTTTCTGTGCCGTACAGTGCAAGATAACACTTTTCGGTTTTCCTGTATTCTTAATTGAGCGAGTGACACACATGTGATTCAGTTTACAAAGTAGTGCTTTTCATTTACGTTCTTTCGTTGGAAACTTGTTCCTGTTAGGAATAAGTTAGGGTTAGGGTCAGGGATAGGGTTAGAGTTAGGGTTAGGTTAGGGCTCGGTAAGGGATAGGGTTAGGGTTAGGGTTAGGGTTAGGGTTAGGGTTAGGGTTAGGTTTGGGCTGGGTAAGGGATAGGGTTAGGGTTAGGGTTAGGGACTTAGGGTTAGGGTTAGGGTTAGGGTTATATCACTTTTCAGTTTTCCTGTTATAATAATTGAACAGGCAACACATATGTGAATTAGTTTACAAAGTTGTGCTTTGCGTTTCTGTTCTTTCAATGGAAACTTGTTTCTGTGCCGTACAGTGCAAGACAACACTTTTCGGTTTTCGAGTATTCTTATTGAGCGAGTGATACACATGTGATTCAGTTTACAAAGTAGTGCTTTTCATTTACGTTCTTTCGTTGGAAACTTGTTCCTGTTAGGAATAAGTTAGGGTTAGGGTCAGGGTTAGGGTTAGGGTTAGGTTAGGGCTCTGTAAGGGATAGGGTTAGGGTTAGGGTTAGGGTTAGGGTTAGGTTAGGGCTGGGTAAGGGATAGGGTTAGGGTTAGGGTTAGGGTTAGGGTTAGGGGTTAGGGTTAGGGTTAGGGTTAGGGTTAGGGACTTAGGGTTAGGGTTAGGGTTAGGGTTTAGGGTTAGGGTTAGGGTTAGGGTTAGGGTTATATCACTTTTCAGGTTTCCTGTTATAATAATTGAACAGGCGACACATATGTGAATTAGTTTACAAAGCTGTGCTTTGCTTTTCTGTTCTTTCAATGGAAACTTGTTTCTGTGCCGTACAGTGCGAGATAACACTTTTCAGTTTTCCCGTATTCCTAATTGAGCGAGTGACACACAGGTGACACACAAACTTGTTCCTGTGTTGTACAATATGATATATCACTTTTCAGTTTTCCGTTTAAAAGTAGTGCTTTGCTTTTCTGTTCTTACGTTGGAAACTTGTTCTTGTGCTGTACAGTGAGATATATCACTTTTCAGTTTTTCTGTATTCCTAATGGAGCGAGTTTCACACATGTGATTTAGTTTACAAATTAGTGATTTTCTTTTTTGTTCTTTCATTTGAAAATTGTTCCTGTGCTGTACAATATGATATATCACTTTTCAGTTTTCCTCTTATAATAATTGAACAGGCGACACGTATGTGAATTCGTTTACAAAGTTGTGCTTTGAGTTTCTGTTCTTTCGATGGAAACTTGTTCCTGTGCTGTACAGTGTGATATATCAGTTTTCAGTTTTCCTGTTGTAATAATTGTATGGGCGATACGTATGTGATTTAGTTTACAAAGTTGTGCTTTGCTTTTCTGTTCTTTCGATGGAAACTTGTTTCTGTGCCGTACAGTGCAAGATAACACTTTTCGGTTTTCCTGTATTCTTAATGGAGCGAGTGACACACATGTGATTCAGTTTACAAAGTAGTGCTTTTCATTTATGTTCTTTCGTTGGAAACTTGTTCCTGTTAGGAATAAGTTAGGGTTATGGTCAGGGTTAGGGTTAGGGTTAGGGTTAGGTTAGGGCGCGGTAAGGGGTAGGGTTAGGGTTAGGGTTAGGGTTAGGGTTAGGTTAGGGCTGGGTAAGTGATAGGGTTAGGGTTAGGGTTAGGGTTAGGGTTAGGGTTAGGGTTAGGTTAGGGCTGGGTAAGGGATAGGGTTAGGGTTAGGGTTAGGGTTAGGGTTAGGGTTAGGGGTTAGGGTTAGGGTTAGGGTTAGGGTTAGGGTTAGGGACTTAGGGTTAGGGTTAGGGTTAGGGTTATATCACTTTTCAGGTTTCCTGTTATAATAATTGAACAGGCGACACATATGTGAATTAGTTTACAAAGTTGTGCTTTGAGTTTCTGTTCTTTCAATGGAAACTTGTTCCTGTGCTGTGCAGTGCGTTATATCACTTTTCAGTTTTCCTGTTATAATAATTGAACAGGGGACACGTATGTGAATTAGTTTACAAAGTTGTGCTTTGCAGTTCTGTTCTTTCTATGGAAACTTGTTTCTGTGCGAGATAAAACTTTTCGTTTTCGTGTATTCCTAATTGTGTGAGCGACACAAATGTGATTTAGTGTACAAAGTAGTGCTTTGTATTTCTGTTCTTCGGTTGGAAACTTGTTTCTGTGCTGTACAGTGTGATATATCAGTTTTCAGTTTTCCTGTTGTAATAATTGAATGGGCGATACGTATGTGATTTAGTTTACAAAGTTGTGCTTTGCTTTTCTGTTCTTTCTATGGAAACTTGTTTCTGTGCCGTACAGTGCAAGATAACACTTTTCGGTTTTCCTGTATTCTTAATTGAGCTAGTGACACACATGTGATTCAGTTTACAAAGTAGTGCTTTTCATTTACGTTCTTTCGTTGGAAATTTGTTCCTGTTAGGAATAAGTTAGGGTTAGGGTCAGGGTTAGGGTTAGGGTTAGGGTTAGGTTAGGGCTCGGTAAGGGATAGGGTTAGGATTAGGGTTAGGGTTAGGGTTAGGTTAGGGCTGGGTAAGGGATAGGGTTAGGGTTAGGGTTAGGGTTAAGGTTAGGGGTTAGAGTTAGGGTTAGGGTTAGTGTTAGAGACTTAGGGTTAGGGTTAGGGTTAGGGATATATCACTTTTCAGGTTTCCTGTTATAATAATTGAACAGGCGACACATATGTGAATTAGTTTACAAAGTTGTGCTTTGCGTTTCTGTTCTTTCGATGGAAACTTGTTTCTGTGCCGTACAGTGCAAGATAACACTTTTCGGTTTTCCTGTATTCTTAATTGAGCGAGTGACACACATGTGATTCAGTTTACAAAGTAGTGCTTTTCATGTACGTTCTTTCTTTGGAAACTTGTTCCTGTTAGGAATAAGTTAGGGTTAGGGTCAGGGTTAGGGTTAGGGTTAGGTTAGGGCTGGGTAAGGGATAGGGTTAGGGTTAGGGTTAGGGTTAGGGTTAGGGTTAGGGTTAGGGTTAGGGGTTAGGGTTAGGGTTAGGGTTAGGTTTAGGGACTTAGGGTTAGGGTTAGGGTTATATCACTTTTCAGGTTTCCTGTTATAATAATTGAACAGGCGACACATATGTGAATTAGTTTACAAAGTTGTGCTTTGCGTTTCTGTTCTTTCAATGGAAACTTGTTTCTGTGCCGTACAGTGCGAGATAACACTTTTCAGTTTTCCTGTATTCCTAATTGAGCGAGCGACACACAGGTGATTCCGTTTAAAAGTAGTGCTTTGCTTTTCGGTTCTTTCGTTGGAAACTTAAGTTGTGCTTTGCGTTTCTGTTCTTTCCATGGAAACTTGTTCCTGTGCTGTGCAGTGCGTTATATCACTTTTCAGTTTTCCTGTTATAATAATTGAACAGGGGACACGTATGTGAATTAGTTTACAAAGTTTTGCTTTGCATTTCTGTTCTTTCTTTGGAAACTTGTTTCTGTGCCATACAGTGCGCTTTAAAACTTTTCGGTTTTCCTGTATTCCTAATTGTGCAAGCGACACAAATGTGATTTAGTGTACAAAGTAGTGCTTTGGATTTCTGTTCTTCGGTTGGAAACTTGTTTCTGTGCTGTACAGTGTGATATATCAGTTTTCAGTTTTCCTGTTGTAATAATTGAATGGGCGACACGTATGTGATTTAGTTTACAAAGTTGTGCTTTGCTTTTCTGTTCTTTCGATGGAAACTTGTTTCTGTGCCGTACAGTGCAAGATAACACTTTTCGGTTTTCCTGTATTCTTAATTGAGCGAGTGACACACATGTGATTCAGTTTACAAAGTAGTGCTTTTCATTTACGTTCTTTCGTTGGAAACTTGTTCCTTTTAGGAATAAGTTAGGGTTCGGGTCAGGGATAGGGTTAGAGTTAGGGTTAGGTTAGGGCTCGGTAAGGGATAGGGTTAGGGTTAGGGTTAGGGTTAGGGTTAGGGTTAGGGTAAGGTTTGGGCTGGGTAAGGGATAGGGTTAGGGTTAGGGTTAGGGACTTAGGGTTAGGGTTAGGGTTAGGGTTATATCACTTTTCAGTTTTCCTGTTATAATAATTGAACAGGCAACACATATGTGAATTAGTTTACAAAGTTGTGCTTTGCGTTTCTGTTCTTTCAATGGAAACTTGTTTCTGTGCCGTACAGTGCAAGACAACACTTTTCGGTTTTCGAGTATTCTTATTGAGCGAGTGATACACATGTGATTCAGTTTACAAAGTAGTGCTTTTCATTTACGTTCTTTCGTTGGAAACTTGTTCCTGTTAGGATTAAGTTAGGGTTAGGGTCAGGGTTAGGGTTAGGGTTAGGTTAGGGCTCTGTAAGGGATAGGGTTAGGGTTAGGGTTAGGGTTAGGGTTAGGTTAGGGCTGGGTAAGGGATAGGGTTAGGGTTAGGGTTAGGGTTAGGGTTAGGGTTAGGGGTTAGGGTTAGGGTTAGGGTTAGGGTTAGGGACTTAGGGTTAGGGTTAGGGTTAGGGTTTAGGGTTAGGGTTAGGGTTAGGGTTAGGGTTATATCACTTTTCAGGTTTCCTGTTATAATAATTGAACAGGCGACACATATGTGAATTAGTTTACAAAGCTGTGCTTTGCTTTTCTGTTCTTTCAATGGAAACTTGTTTCTGTGCCGTACAGTGCGAGATAACACTTTTCAGTTTTCCCGTATTCCTAATTTAGCGAGTGACACACAGGTGACACACAAACTTGTTCCTGTGTTGTACAATATGATATATCACTTTTCAGTTTTCCGTTTAAAAGTAGTGCTTTGCTTTTCTGTTCTTTCGTTGGAAACTTGTTCTTGTGCTGTACAGTGAGATATATCACTTTTCAGTTTTTCTGTATTCCTAATGGAGCGAGTTTCACACATGTGATTTAGTTTACAAATTAGTGATTTTCTTTTTTGTTCTTTCATTTGAAACTTGTTCCTGTGCTGTACAATATGATATATCACTTTTCAGTTTTCCTGTTATAATAATTGAACAGGCGACACATATGTGAATTCGTTTACAAAGTTGTGCTTTGAGTTTCTGTTCTTTCGATGGAAACTTGTTCCTGTGCTGTACAGTGTGATATATCAGTTTTCAGTTTTCCTGTTGTAATAATTGTATGGGCGATACGTATGTGATTTAGTTTACAAAGTTGTGCTTTGCTTTTCTGTTCTTTCGATGGAAACTTGTTTCTGTGCCGTACAGTGCAAGATAACACTTTTCGGTTTTCCTGTATTCTTAATTGAGCGAGTGACACACATGTGATTCAGTTTACAAAGTAGTGCTTTTCATTTATGTTCTTTCGTTGGAAACTTGTTCCTGTTAGGAATAAGTTAGGGTTATGGTCAGGGTTAGGGTTAGGGTTAGGTTAGGGCGCGGTAAGGGGTAGGGTTAGGGTTAGGGTTAGGGTTAGGGTTAGGTTAGGGCTGGGTAAGGGATAGGGTTAGGGTTAGGGTTAGGGTTAGGGTTAGGGTTAGGGTTAGGTTAGGGCTGGGTAAGGGATAGGGTTAGGGTTAGGGTTAGGGTTAGGGTTAGGGGTTAGGGTTAGGGTTAGGGTTAGGGTTAGGGTTAGGGTTAGGTTTAGGGACTTAGGGTTAGGGTTAGGGTTAGGGTTATATCACTTTTCAGGTTTCCTGTTATAATAATTGAACAGGCGACACATATGTGAATTAGTTTACAAAGTTGTGCTTTGAGTTTCTGTTCTTTCAATGGAAACTTGTTTCTGTGCCGTACAGTGCGAGATAACACTTTTCAATTTTCCTGTATTCCTAATTGAGCGAGCGACACACAGGTGTTTCCGTTTAAAAGTAGTGACTTGCTTTTCTGTTCTTTCGTTGGAAACTTGTTCTTGTGCTGTACAGTGAGATATATCACTTTTCAGTTTTCCTGTATTCCTAATGGAGCGAGTGACACACATGTGATTTAGTTTACAAATTAGTGATTTTCTTTTTTGTTCTTTCATTTGAAACTTGTTCCTGTGCTGTACAATATGATATATCACTTTTCAGTTTTCCTGTTATAATAATTGAACAGGCGACACGTATGTGAATTCTTTTACAAAGTTGTGCTTTGAGTTTCTGTTCTTTCGATGGAAACTTGTTCCTGTGCTGTACAGTGCGTTATATAACTTTTCAGTTTTCCTGTTATAATAATTGAACAGGCGACACATATGTGAATCAGTTTACAAAGTTGTGCTTTGCGTTTCTGTTCTTTCTTTGGAAACTTGTTTCTGTGCCATACATTGCGAGATAAAACTTTTCGGTTTTCCTGTATTCCTAATTGTGCGAGCGACACAAATGTGATTTAGTGTACAAAGTAGTGCTTTGGATTTCTGTTCTTCGGTTGGAAACTTGTTTCTGTGCTGTACAGTGTGATATATCAGTTTTCAATTTTCCTGTTGTAATAATTGAACGGGCGATAAGTATGTGGTTTAGTTTACAAAGTTGTGCTTTGCTTTTCTGTTCTATCGATGGAAACTTGTTTCTGTGCCATACAGTGCAAGATAACACTTTTCGGTTTTCCTGTATTCTTAATTGAGCGAGTGACACACATGTGATTCAGTTTACAAAGTAGTGCTTTTCATTTACGTTCTTT